>NW_022639671.1:433224-434456 GCF_010583005.1 Odontomachus brunneus | reverse complement strand
CCGTTTTATCGACGTCGTAGTAGAAAAATAACAGTGCGCGGTTATATTTAGAAGATTATTTTATAAGACAGCTCATATTAAGACCGTAATGAGTTTCTGTGATTAAAAAAAAAAATAGAAAGAGGGAAAGCGATAAAAACGGAAGGGATTTACAGAGAATCTAATTGTTTTCTATCGTAATGTATTCTTTGCATATATCGAATCCGCAAGAAATGAAATCATTTTCTATCACGCTCTGTTAGGAGAGTATTAAATCGTTACAATATGATAGAATTCTTAGAAATTTGTCGTGTCCTATCGTTTTGTTGGAATTTATTATGAAAAAAATCACTGGAAATCTTTCATAATTTGTGATGTATTAACGATAGGATAAACTCAAAGTTTTTTACCGTATAAAGGAAACCTATCGTTCTCAATTGTGTACGAATGATATTTGACTTGTATGTATAATTACGATAGGAGGCATGCATCATAATCTATTGTAAAGTGGTTATGCTAAGAATGGTTATGTTTTTTCTTTCGTTTTTTTTACAAAGATCGTAACATGCTTTGGCTAAGTACATTTGCCAACAAAATTATCGTATAGGTAAATTCATGTCGAAATTTAGTACAATTTTAAATGAGCATAGTACCGCGAAACATTATCGTATTTAAAATCTCTCTTCTTTCCTTTTAAAGAATGAAATCTATACTTTAAGAAGCATTTGTCGTATTTTGAATTTATTCTCTCCCCTTCCCGTAATTTTTTCAAAAGTAAAGACGTGTTACGTCTTCAAAAAAATTGTACAATTTGATGTATCCTACGCGGTGGAATAAACTTTTCTCGTAAATTTTATGATAATTATCGTAAAGTATAGACTTTCTCCTGCAATATAAAAGAAAACGGATTTGTACGATTTTTTTTCGCAGAGTTGCGACATATTAACGTCACCTATTCATTTTTTAAAAATCGCTTAATTTGACGCACTCTACTGAGTGGAATTAATTCTTTTCACAAATTTTACTATAACCATCATAAAATATCGATGTTTCCTTGCAAATAAAAAAATAAAGGAGAAAAGTGCACTTTCTTTTGCGATGTTGTACGACGTATGAAAGTTACCTATGCATTTTTATTTAGTTACCGTCAGAAGAGAATAAATTCAAAATTTGACAAATACTCCTTTAAAAAAGTACAGGCTTCATTTAAGCTCAGGTCGAGGCTTTTCAAGCTCAGGTTACCTTAAAATCGA
>NW_022639671.1:424333-433214 GCF_010583005.1 Odontomachus brunneus | reverse complement strand
ACAGGATGTCTCAGACTTCCATGATCACCCTTTGTGAGAACGGATTGAGATGAGCAAAAAAGTCCTATGCCGTTTTGCGATATTCGCAATAGTTTCCGAGAAATTAATTATTTTGTCTCAGCTATCAACGTACAAAAAGCGGCAGCGGAAAGAAAGATGCCTTTGGCCGACGTACGACCGCGACATTCGCGAATCGTGTTTCGCCGCGTCATTCCGCCCATAGCTACGAGAAGCGAGGCGTGATACACTGACATGTGCATGACATATCCGTACGCCGAATCGAAGCGTGTCGTCGCTTCGGCTACATACATGTATGTAGAGGTGACACCGCCAGCGACATGTAACACAAAGTCGTATGCCCAAAGATAACACAGGTCTACAAAAAAAATTTTCAAAAATTTACTCGGACCGGAGTAGGTTTCCGGTATGTATTTTGAGCCCCTGAATCCGAATCCAGGTCCCGTTTTGCTCCATCACCCTAGGTTTTTTCAAAAATGGCGGATTCAATATGGCGCATGTAGCGTATTTTACTGTTTTCCAACGGATCATTTTAAAACTTCTAACATAAAGGTTTTTGGACTCACTGATTACGAAATTAACATTAGAATTCCGAAATTCAAGATGGCGGATGCAATATGGCGGACCATAGTAGTAAATTCTGATTTTTTAAGAGATCGTCTTGGAACTTCAACCGTGGGATTTTCGGAAAACAATAAAACGCAAGTGAGAGGATTCTATCGATAAGAAAACACATGAATCCACTAGAGTCATAAAGGAAAGAGTTCTTTAATTTCAAATTTACGGAACTTCAATATTTTGAAATGGATTTTGCGTTACCCATCCTGAACCACGTGGAGGTACCATTTCTATCAGGACTAACCCGCTTATAACGGGGGCACCAATGCCAAGTAAAAAATGGACTTTATTCTGTTTTTGAATAACGAATTTTTTTCATTTCGAATGATCTACGAATCGATCTTCTCTTATGCGATTTTCTCGTATCGCGTTTTAAACACCAGCAGTAATCTGCCATCATATGGTCATCCCAAATCCCCTGATATCTTTTCTCCATGTCCTTGATATCTTGGTGAAATCTTTCTCCCTGCTCCTCACTAAAATGACCAAGATTCTCAGGGAAGTAATTAATGTGGGAATCCAAGAAATGCATTTTCAGGTTCATTAAACATCCCATGTTTTTAAAATTGTCAAGCATTTTTTGGACTATATTTTTGTAGTCCGAATCCTTATTGTTTCCTAAAAACTTGAAAACCACTTCTCGAAAGCTTTTCCACGCAGCTGCATTCAATTACATATTTTTAAAGTTTCCAAAACTCTCTGATGCCAAAATTAGGGAAGGAGTATTTGATGGTCCTCAAATAAGAACATTATTACGAGATGATGAATTCGAAAGAAAAATGACAAAAAAAGAAAAAGCTGCGTGGAAAAGCTTTCGAGAAGTGGTTTTCAAGTTTTTAGGAAACAATAAGGATTCGGACTACAAAAATATAGTCCAAAAAATGCTTGACAATTTTAAAAACATGGGATGTTTAATGAACCTGAAAATGCATTTCTTGGATTCCCACATTAATTACTTCCCTGAGAATCTTGGTCATTTTAGTGAGGAGCAGGGAGAAAGATTTCACCAAGATATCAAGGACATGGAGAAAAGATATCAGGGGATTTGGGATGACCATATGATGGCAGATTACTGCTGGTGTTTAAAACGCGATACGAGAAAATCGCATAAGAGAAGATCGATTCGTAGATCATTCGAAATGAAAAAAATTCGTTATTCAAAAACAGAATAAAGTCCATTTTTTACTTGGCATTGGTGCCCCCGTTATAAGCGGGTTAGTCCTGATAGAAATGGTACCTCCACGTGGTTCAGGATGGGTAACGCAAAATCCATTTCAAAATATTGAAGTTCCGTAAATTTGAAATTAAAGAACTCTTTCCTTTATGACTCTAGTGGATTCATGTGTTTTCTTATCGATAGAATCCTCTCACTTGCGTTTTATTGTTTTCCGAAAGTCCCACGGTTGAAGTTCCAAGACGATCTCTTAAAAAATCAGAATTTACTACTATGGTCCGCCATATTGCATCCGCCATCTTGAATTTCGGAATTCTAATGTTAATTTCGTAATCAGTGAGTCCAAAAACCTTTATGTTAGAAGTTTTAAAATGATCCGTTGGAAAACAGTAAAATACGCTACATGCGCCATATTGAATCCGCCATTTTTGAAAAAACCTAGGGTGATGGAGCAAAACGGGACCTGGATTCGGATTCAGGGGCTCAAAATACATACCGGAAACCTACTCCGGTCCGAGTAAATTTTTGAAAATTTTTTTTTGTAGACCTGTGTAATTATCTTCCGTTTTATCGACGTCGTAGTAGAAAAATAACAGTGCGCGGTTATATTTAGAAGATTATTTTATAAGACAGCTCATATTAAGACCGTAATGAGTTTCTGTGATTAAAAAAAAAAATAGAAAGAGGGAAAGCGATAAAAACGGAAGGGATTTACAGAGAATCTAATTGTTTTCTATCGTAATGTATTCTTTGCATATATCGAATCCGCAAGAAATGAAATCATTTTCTATCACGCTCTGTTAGGAGAGTATTAAATCGTTACAATATGATAGAATTCTTAGAAATTTGTCGTGTCCTATCGTTTTGTTGGAATTTATTATGAAAAAAATCACTGGAAATCTTTCATAATTTGTGATGTATTAACGATAGGATAAACTCAAAGTTTTTTACCGTATAAAGGAAACCTATCGTTCTCAATTGTGTACGAATGATATTTGACTTGTATGTATAATTACGATAGGAGGCATGCATCATAATCTATTGTAAAGTGGTTATGCTAAGAATGGTTATGTTTTTTCTTTCGTTTTTTTTACAAAGATCGTAACATGCTTTGGCTAAGTACATTTGCCAACAAAATTATCGTATAGGTAAATTCATGTCGAAATTTAGTACAATTTTAAATGAGCATAGTACCGCGAAACATTATCGTATTTAAAATCTCTCTTCTTTCCTTTTAAAGAATGAAATCTATACTTTAAGAAGCATTTGTCGTATTTTGAATTTATTCTCTCCCCTTCCCGTAATTTTTTCAAAAGTAAAGACGTGTTACGTCTTCAAAAAAATTGTACAATTTGATGTATCCTACGCGGTGGAATAAACTTTTCTCGTAAATTTTATGATAATTATCGTAAAGTATAGACTTTCTCCTGCAATATAAAAGAAAACGGATTTGTACGATTTTTTTTCGCAGAGTTGCGACATATTAACGTCACCTATTCATTTTTTAAAAATCGCTTAATTTGACGCACTCTACTGAGTGGAATTAATTCTTTTCACAAATTTTACTATAACCATCATAAAATATCGATGTTTCCTTGCAAATAAAAAAATAAAGGAGAAAAGTGCACTTTCTTTTGCGATGTTGTACGACGTATGAAAGTTACCTATGCATTTTTATTTAGTTACCGTCAGAAGAGAATAAATTCAAAATTTGACAAATACTCCTTTAAAAAAGTACAGGCTTCATTTAAGCTCAGGTCGAGGCTTTTCAAGCTCAGGTTACCTTAAAATCGAAGTTACCTTAAAATTTTTAAATATATTTTTGTTCTACTATTATTCTATTTTCAGCACTATTCAGGAACAATGATGTGACCGTAGTAGTTTCTTTTGGAGTGCTTTGTTATTATGAGTAAAAAGGAGTAAAAATAAACGAAACATTAAGAATTTAATAAATGTTCAAAAATGATTCTCTGGATATTAATGCAACGTTGTAACCGAAAGACGAAGAACTGAATTGAATTTATAAGGAGATGCTATAACCTGCTAAATTGATTTTTGAACGAGTCATAGCACGTTCGCTAGCTACGATGTTGGGCATCAACATTCTAACGGGGTTTATGCCGATGGACCATTGTTTGTGAGAAATTACAGTATAAAGTTTGGGTTGCGCGATTGTCTCACATATATGACTAATTATCTTTCATCGAGGCGGCGTGCCTGAGCAGACTGAGGCTTCCACGTCGAACATGTTTGAGCCAGCAACGAGCATTCGAATCCCGGCGACAAGTTGTCTGTGTTTTTTTTCTTATTTAGGACATGTAATTAATGTTTTTCTAATATAATACATTTGATTTGCATATTTCGTTTTTATGCTTTTAATCAGGGATAATTAGGGAAATGTCAGGCTTGTTTAACGCAAACACGAATGTAGATACATTGCATGCAGTTGGTGCAAATATTTGTTATATTCCCATTGCTTTTATACAGTATTCCATCCGCAACATTGCGAAAAAATTACAAATATTTATAGCGTATAAGTTTTACAAGCAAGGTTTATTATATGACAATGTTGTATACAATGTTTTCATACGAAAATGATGTACTAAAATATATTTTTCATTGTAAATGATGTTTCATTGTAATGCAAATTATGTATCTATATTCGTGTTTGCGTTAAACAAGCCTGACGCTTCCTTAATTACCCCTGATTAATAGCATAAAAATGAAATACACATGGAAAACAAATGTATTATGTTTGAAAAACATTAATTACATGCCCTAATAACATCCCTAATTATTAAACGATGATCACTGAGCACCAAATCTCTGACATAAGCGATGTGTTGTTCATCAGTTGAAATAGATGGTCTACCAGAACGTGGTTTATCTTCGAAGCGTTCTCTGCCTTCCTTGAACATCTCGTACTATTCAAAAACTCTTGTTTTTGATAGAGTATCGTCAGCAAAGGTTTTTTGCAACATTTTAATGGCTTTTTTAGTAGTAGTAATTCCAATGCAGAAACAAAATTTAATGCACATTCTTCGTTCAAATACTCTCGAAATTTTTGAGAATTGTCGGAGAAAAATTCGGTAAATATGAAGTTTACTGGACCCACCTCCGATGACCTTGACCTTGACATATGTTGTAGAGGTCACCCTCCTGAGTGACCTTCTGAAGATCTTAGCCGTGACTCATTGTTCGTTAAAAAGTTATTAACAAAAGAAATTGCATAAAATGAATGTGATTTTTGAACACCGTATATACAAAAATATCGAATTTGTACGCTAGGAAGGTGCCTGTTACAGTTAGTTTGAGTTAGATTAAGTTATGTCCAGGTGGTTGGGGCTTCGGCATGAGCTCCCGGGCGCTGCGATATACTGGCGCCCGGGTGAGGAGTCTCCCCGCCCTAAATTAATTAGGGCGGAGAAATACATCGTGGCGGCGGAGTGGGGCGCAATGAGGGTGGTCTCAGTGTACGCCCCTCCATGCTCGAGGATATGGTCGAGGGCCCGCTTCGGGGGTTTCTTGGAGCAGGTGGGGCGCGTGCTGGACGAATGCGCGCCCCACCCAGTGATAGTCGCCGGGAACTTCAACTCCCACGCCAGGGAGTGGGGTTTCCGGCGGACGGACCCCCGAGGCCAAGACCTCCTCGAGTGGGCGGCGACGAGGGGCCTGTTCCTTATCAATACAGGCTCCGTGAGCACCTGTGTGCGCCCGCAGGGCGAGTCCATTGTGGACCTGACTTTCGGCAACCACCCTGCGGTGCGCACGGTAAGGGGATGGAGGGTGGCGACCGAAACGGACATCAACTCTGATCATCTGCTGATTGAGGTGTCCGTGGTCGCCACCTCGACGGAGGTGCTCTGTCGTCGCCGAGAGGGGGCCGGATCGAGGCCACCGCGCTGGGCACTCCGCCGCCTGGACGAGGACGCCCTCAAGGCGTCGGTGATCGCGTCCTCCTGGGCGGGGAGGGGGGGAGTTGACCCCCCCCCCATTACTGGCCCGGGAGGACATTGAAGAGGAGACGGCCGGACTCGGGGAAGTCATGGAGGCAGCCTGCGACTCCTCCATGCCCCGAGCTCGGCCCACCCCCCGTCGTGCCGCCTATTGGTGGTGCGAAGAGGTGGCGGAGCTACGAAGATCTGTCATCCTCTTCCGCCGTCGCGTACAGCGCATACGTGTGGCACGGCGGCGGCGACCGGTATGGGAGTTGGCGCGCAGGACTCTCCGAGCCACGCGGAGAGACCTGCGCAAGGCCATAGCTAGGGCCAAGGCATGGCAGCGGCTGCTGGAGGAGTTAGATAGGGATCCGTGGGGGCGCCCATACAGAATTGTCCTCGGACGCATGAGGACTTGGGCGCCCCCAGCCACGGAGGATCTGGACCCCCAAACGCTTGATAACGTGGTGGGGACCCTCTTTCCCACGGCGGGGCCGGAACCCCTGCCGAATGAGGGCCCCCCGCTTGGATGGGAGTCGCGCCTGGGGGTTTCCGAGCCGGAGCTCGCAGCCGCTGCCAAAAGGCTCGGGGGCAAGTCGAAAGCCCCCGGGCCAGACGGAGTGCCGGGCAGGGTGTGGGCCTTGGCCCTGAAGGAGTTGAGCCCCCGCCTGAGGCGACTGTTTACGGACTGCCTCAGAGCGGGGGTCTTTCCCAGTCGGTGGAAAAGGGCCCGCCTGGTCCTCCTACCCAAGGAGGGCCGACCAGACAGGCCGATCTGCCTGTTGGACGAGGTGGGTAAGCTTTTTGAGAGAGTGATTGCCGCCCGCCTCGTCCATCACATCTCCCGGGATGGTTCCGACTTGTCGGAGGAGCAATACGGGTTCCGCGGGGGCCGCTCAACAGTGGACGCGATCCTGAAAGTGCGGTCCTTCGCGGAACAACATGTGGCGGAGGGGGGTGGCGGCGTTGGCGGTGTCGCTAGACATCTCCAACGCCTTTAATACCCTCCCCTGGGACCAGGTAGAGGCGGCGATGCGCTTTTACCGCTTCCCGCCCTACTTGGTCCATATTATACGGGACTATTTCCGGGAGAGGAAATTGGAGTTCAGTAACGCCGCTGAACTCCAATGCGGACGGGCCATGTACTGCGGGGTTCCACAGGGGTCGGTACTTGGACCCCTACTTTGGAACTTCGCGTACGACCGCGTCTTGCGAACGGCCCTCCCTCCCGCCTGCACCGTGGTCTGCTACGCAGACGACACCCTGGTGCTGGCGGGAAGCACCGACTGGGAGGAGGCTACGGCTGCAGCCAACGTAGCCGTGCGCTCCATACGGCGGCTGGGCCTACGGGTGGCCACCCAAAAGACCGAGTGTATGTTCGTGTACGATCGGTCTGCGGGGGTCCCCCCGAGGTCCAGTATCATGGTAGAGTCAGCCTGCGTGGAGGTGACCCCAGGCATCAAATACCTGGGGCTCCACCTGGATGGCCAGTGGGACTTCATCTCTCACTTTGAGAGGCTGGGTCCCAAGTTGGGGAGAGTCGCGGCTGCACTGTGCAGCCTCCTCCCCAACATCGGTGGTCCGGACAACCGGGTTCGCAGGCTGTATGCGAACACCGTCTCGTCCATCGCCCTTTACGGGGCGCCAGTTTGGGCGGAAGAGGCGGGGGCCAAGCGGCGCATCGTAGCATTTTTGCACGGTGCGCAGCGACTAATGGCCACTCGCCTAGTCAAGGCGTATAGGACAGTGTCGCATGCAGCCGTCACGGCCTTAGCCGGCATGTACGCTGAAACGTACAGCAGGGTCGCGGAGCTCCGTCGGCGAGAGGGCGACCATTTGGTCACGGCCAGGGAAGTGCAGAGGATACGCGACTCGGCCCGTAGGGCCCTCCGGCGATGGCAAAGATCGCTGGGGGCCCCGAACACGCCGGGAATCCGGACCATCGCGGCCATCCGTCCCTGCCTGCCGCAATGGGTGGGCAGGGCACATGGCGGGCTGTCATACCATATGACACAGGTGTTGACCGGGCACGGCTGCTTCGGTCGATACCTGTGTCGAATAGGCAAGGAGCGCACGGCACAGTGCCACCACTGCGCGGCTGGTGAGGACTCCGCGGAGCACACGCTGCAGGAGTGCCCAGCGTGGGCACGCAAAGTCCTTACCACAGTGGTCGTCCAGGATCTCCGGCTCCCGAGCATCGTACCAAAGATGCTCGAGAGCCGGGAAGCATGGGAGGCGGTGGCCTCCGTCTGTCGTGACGTCATGTCGCAGAAGGTGGCCGCCGAACGCGTGAGGAGGGGAGGGGTGGGGGTCGCACCACCCTTCTCTCCCCCCTCTTCCCCCGCCCCGTCGGATGGGCAGGGGAGGGATGAGGAAGAGGAGGAAGCCCCCCCTCCCCGGGTACTGAGGCCGAGGAGGGGCAGGCGGCGTTTGAGGGCCCACCAGCTCCCCCTGTACCGCTTGGGGGGGAGCTGGCGGAGTCAGATGAGGGTAAGCCGGGCGATGTTCGCCTCCGGGAAGTTCTGAGGGGTAACCACTCCCCCACTCTCGGGGGTGGCACCGTCCGGCAACGAGGAAGGCCAAAAACGGCCGTAATTCGTGTCCCGGCCTAAGCCCGGACACGAGGGCGGGCGCGATCAGTGCGCCTGCCCGGGCCGCCCAGTACCAGGGGCGGCCCCCTGGCGGACTCTCCAACCTCGGGGGGGGTAACGGTTAGCTGCGCTCTGTGGCAGACCTAACCTCCCCCCCCCCGAGGGTTGGGGACAGGGGAGGGGGTCGGGAGCGGGCGGGTAATCCCGCTCCCGGCCCATCCCAACCTCCCGACTCGGAGGGAGGGGCTGCGAGGAGGAAGGTGTCCCCTCCTTGCAGCCAACAAGGAATACAAAAGCGCCGGCCGATTAGGCCGGCGCGGGAAGAAGCGCGAAGGCGCCGAGGGCCCCCTGAAGAATACTTGAAAGTGTACCGGGGGATCCTCGAATAATGGCGCACGTGATGGACATCCCCAGGGGTTTTAGTGGATATACCTCTCCCATCTATTAGGGGGAGGGAGTCACACATACTCCTGGAGGCTTACCCGAGCCTCCGGGGGATGCGTAACGCATTTCCCCTGGGTTATCAAAAAAAAAAAAAAAAA
>NW_022639671.1:422063-424017 GCF_010583005.1 Odontomachus brunneus | reverse complement strand
AAAAAAAAAAAAAAAAAAGGTTAAGTTATGTCACTTGCAATAATGTGTTACGTTCAGTTACATGCCCACGCACACACACTGCTTGCCTGCAAGCATGCTCGCCCACCTGACAGGGAAGGCTCTTGAGTAACAATCAAGTGGTTTTAACCGTCGTTGTTTATTAAAAAGTTTTTAATAAAAGAAGTTGCATAAAACGATTGTAATTTTTGGACATCGTATATACAACAACATCGAATTTGTAAGCTAGGAAGATGTCTGCTACACACACGCACACACACACACATACACACACACTGCTCGCCAGCAAGCGCGATCGTCCGCCCCACAGGGCGGTATGTATATATAATTGGAACAAACTAACCCACCGCGAGCACTCCCTGTCAGGTGGGCGAGCATGCTTGCAGACGAGCAGTATGTGTGTGCGTGAGCATGTAACTGAACGTAACACATTATTGCAAGTGACATAACTTAACCTAACTCAAACTAACCTAACTCAAACTAACCGTAACAGGCACCTTCCTAGCGTATAAATTCGATATTTTTGTATATATGGTGTCCAAAAATTACATTCATTTTATGCAACTTCTTTTGTTAAAAACTTTTTAACGAACAACGAGCCACGGCTAAGACCTTCAGAAGGTCACTTAGGAGTGTGACCTCTACAGCATATGTTAAGGTCAAGGTCATCGGAGGTGGGTCCCCCAAACTTTATATTTATCAAAAATTCTTTACACACAAAACAAGCGTTTATTTGCAAACGAAAATAGACAATGACATACGCATTGCAGCTAGATGTCGATGAAAGTCGTACCAACCTGGGAAAAAAACAACAACAGGGCCAGATCTCTTTTTTCATGAAAACAAGCTGCATCTCTACAGAATATCTATTCACTAAGCATTGACGAATGTCGATTTTAGATGCAGACTTGAATTTTAAAATTGGTTCGTGAACAACCACGGAACTTTCATCAGAAAATCTTATTTTCTTACATTTACAAGTGACACCTCTACAAATACTTGGAATTGTCGTTATTGGGCACAAGAAAATCCTTATTGGCTTCGAAAAATTGACAACCAACATGTTTGAAAAGTCAATGTTTGGTGTGCAATTATTGAGAAACATATCGTTGGACCGTTTTTCTTTGAAGAGAATTTGAACGGTGTTCGGCATGCCAATTTTATTAAAAATAATCTTCCGCCTTTATTTTAAAATATTCCTTTGCAATTGCGCCTAAACATATTTTTCCAGCAAGATCGACGCTCAGCGCATATATCTAGATTTGCCCGTGAACGATTGAATGTAATGTTTCCAAATTAATGGATAGGCAAATATAGCCCAAATAATTGGCCACCACGATCACCGGACCTCAATGTTCTCGATTATTATTTGTGGGGAAGACTATAAGATCTGGTATACCGCGAACGCCTTGCGATAAGAGAGGATACTATTCGTTGAATAGTACGCCATTCTTTCTCTATATCTTAATAAAATTCTTTGTGCAACAAATAATTTCAAGAAAAGAGTTGCTTGCATTGAAGTAAACAGTAAGCATTTCGAACACCAGCTCTAATCACATCAGCCATACATCTGCTCATATACACACACACACACACACACATATCCACACACGCACACACATACGCAGTAGATGGAGTTATTAAATATCGTGGAAATGACGAACCGCGATGTTCTTATCTCTGCTGTGACACACACACATACATACACACACAAGAAGTGTACGACCGTACAACCTCTACGCGGTATACTTTACATCAGGGTTGGGAAAGTTACTTTATAAAAGTAACTCGTTACCGTTACCGTTCCTTTTTCTAAAAAGTAACTCGTTACCGTTATTCGTTACCAATTTCAAAAAGTAACTCGTTACCGTTACCGTTACTCAAAAAATAATGAGTCGTTACAAATTTCGTTACTTTTTTTATATACAAAACAAAC
>NW_022639671.1:420852-422053 GCF_010583005.1 Odontomachus brunneus | reverse complement strand
TACATGAAATTTCAAGCTTCATAACTCGAAAAGTACTTAATGAAAAAATACTTTGTGTTTAGAAAATAACACTTTGTGTTTATAAAATACTGTTTAGAAAACTCTCGAGATGAGCTACAAGAATGTCCAATGAAAAATAGGAGGTTCCATTAAAAACATTGAAGTTAACCTTCACAACGCTATTCAAGTTGACTTTGACAACGCTATTTAAGATCATACTAATACTACTATTTGATGTGTCATTTAAAATCCTATAACTTTTTTTGGAAACATTTCTTTCTAAAATATTGCGTTTTACGAAAAAATTGAGTAGTCCGGGTGGTCTGAGACACTCTGTATATATATAAATAAATACCGGCCACATCCATGTTCTTCTTAGCAGCTTCAACTAATAATTTGTCAGCAGTCAATATTTCATCTGTTATAAGTTTACCATAATTGATTTTATTTCCTTCGATGTAGTTGATCGTGTCTACTTTAAGTATTTGTTTTATATCTGGTCTGCATAGTCTGGCCTATAAACAAGCAAAAAAAGATAATAAGAATTAGAGGAAGTACATTTTTAACTTTGGTAATTTAACTCTTATTTATTTTATTTACGTTACTTTTTTTAAAACGTATTTTTGAAAATATTCTTTATAGAGATATTATTATATTATAAAAACTATAAATGTAACAGCTCTGGGTAAATCTTTAGAAAAACGGAGCCAGCAGCTATGATCTTGATCTTGACTACGATAAATGAAGGGGTCACCCTCCTGAGTAATCTTCAGAAGGTTTTAGCCGTTACTTGTTGTTCGTTAAAAAGTTATTAACAAAAGAAGTTACATAAAATGAGTGTAATTTTTGGACATTGTATATACAAAAACATGGAATTTGTAAGCTAGAAAGATGCCAGCCGTACGCACGTACACAAATACACACACACACACACACATACACACACTGCTCGCCAGCAGCACGCTCGCCTGCCCAACGTCGCATTCACGTATACTATGCACATATATATGGCACATATGTATGTACGTACAACACACCGCATACATGCACAATGTAATAGAATTACTTTCTATTTACAAAACTTGAAATTTAATAGGAACATATGCATACACCGCGAGCCCGCCCGAATGGGCGAGCGAGTGGGTGAGTAGTGTGTGTGTGCGTGTGTGTGTGTGTGTGTGTGTGTGTGTGTGTGTGTGTG
>NW_022639671.1:418313-420554 GCF_010583005.1 Odontomachus brunneus | reverse complement strand
TGCGTGCGTGCGTGCGTGCGTGCGTGCGTGCGTGCGTGTATATGCAACTGAACGTAACACACTGTTACAAGTGACATAACCTAACCTAATCTAAGCTAACCTAAACTGTTATGTTATATCACTCGTTACGATGTGTCACGTTCAGTTGCATACGCACGCATACACGTGCACACACACACACACACACACACACACACACACTACTCGCCCGCTCGCCCGGGCGGGCTCGCGGTGTATAAGTGTGTTCCTATTATATTAAATTTCAAGTATTATAAATAGAATGTAATTTTATTATATTGTGCATTTGTGCGGTGTGTTTATGCGTGCATAGTATGCGTGTATGCGAAGTCTCCTGCCACCTATTTGAAACCATTTGAGAAAATAAAATATTATAAATACGTTGAAGTTGAATTTATTGGATACAGTTTGCTCATTATTTCAAAAAAGACATCAATACGTTTATCAAAGTTATACAATCTGTTATAATCGCGAATATTATTAGCGCTTTCGAAACACTTCATGAAGATTCGTTTCGATTGCGCTACAATAAGGAAGCGGATATGCAAGTGCTGCGTTAAGCAACACCTTGCACATTCTGCATTTCGGACCTCGATTCGAAACGCACTAAACTATTATCAAATATGGTAATCTTCTTGTCGCCAGGCACCCCCTCCGACAAGACTAAACAATATTATAAAAGAGCGGAGAAGACCGCCCGCAGCAGACTTAACACCTTTGTCTCTCGCCCGCGACATACGCGACCGACACGCGGTTCGTACATTACTACAAGAACTCGGGAGTAATAATTACACACGTCCAAGTACGGTTATAAATAAAGCTTTTTATATATCAACTACAAGTAGTGGCTACAAATTTAACTACATTCCTACCCACCGCCACACACCCTGCCGCGCCCGCATCACCGATTCCGAACTCTTTCGCGTCCCGGCAACATAGGGCACGACAAATCTTTTAAACAAAAATTCGGCAATATAAAATTCATAATAATATTCTCGAGTGCCAAAACGAGGAATATTAGCGCGTAATTTTCTCCACAATCTCTCTATGTTTTATGTATGCACTTGAGTGTTAAGGTCCACGAAATTTTCAGAATGATTCACTGTTTCATGAATATAATAATCATTTTATAAATCGCTATGCACACAAACAATCACTATAAATAAATGATTCCTCAGCAATATATTCACGAATTAATGGTATTAGAGTTTCAAAACGATGGTTTTCTACCGCGATCATAAAAACTTTCTTTGTGTCTTGTTCTATGTCGCGAAATATCCACTCTCTTTTCAAAAGATGACCTTTGTTAAATTTCCTTTTTCCGATTTTGACTCCGTCTATCTCTATGATAATTCCTGGTCCACCAAGTAGTTGTTGTTCTTTTTTTATTAAAATAATAACTAAATATTAAGACAAAAGTAGTATAAGAACATATACATAAATAAACATAAATAAGTAAACATAGTCCATTCAAACACTAATTACCTCTCTGCAAAAGTTTGTCCAATCAGTAACAGTTGTTTGACTCAGCTACAACTCATTACAGATGAAAGAATAACACGTGGTGGTTTAATTATGAAAAAAACACATCATAAAGCGACAAATCTTTGTTATATCCATATGAACTTTAAAAAACCAGGTGTTATTCAACATGCTTAATTATTAATTATAAAAGTCGGATGTTATTTGTTGTCGTTTTCGTCCACGCACGGTTTCGTAACGTTTATTAGTGCAATGCAAAATAAAGTTTTCATATACACTTGTATAAGTTAATATGTTTTCACATTTAGGACATTGGATACTTCACGAATAATTTGGTTATATATAAAATACTGCATTAGAACATTATAATCGTAAGTTAAAAACAAAATTCGTGTAAATGCATTATATCAGAAGTGTAATATACTATTAGTCTTACTACTATATGCAACACACAGTAAAAAGTTGACGTTTAGAAGAGCTAAACGAAACTGCGAGGTAATTCATAGGTATAGAAAGTAATAAATACTGAAGGCAATGAGTAGTATAAGCATTCAGGAGAAATAATGAAATATAAACACAAGGTAGTATCAACGCGAAGCAAAGGCTATATCTTATTTAAAATTATTCGTTGCACACATATTTTCTTCACTTTTCAAGCAAATTTACCAGCGACTAATCAAATATATAGCATATATATATATATATATATATATATATATATATATATATATATATATATAT
>NW_022639671.1:415665-418298 GCF_010583005.1 Odontomachus brunneus | reverse complement strand
ATATATATATATATATATATATATATATATATATATATATATATCGCATTTGGTTCGTTACACAGTATCGAAAAAATATATATATATGTTAATATATATATATATATATATATATATATATATATATATATATATATAATGTTATATATTTTTCTAATTTCTTTCATCAATAACTTTTTAATATACAATGAGTGACGACTAAAACCTTTTGAAGGTCATTCAGGAGAGTGACCTCCATCATATATATGTAGGAAACAGATACATATAGTTTTATTAATCGCGGTAGACACACAATGCGGTACAAGCTCGTATATCGGATATTGCTCTCGTCTCGCGGTAATGCCCTGCTTTCCTCTTTGCCGTGTTCGACACTACTGCCACCTCTCGTTCTTTCCCGTCCGTTGTGCCTGCAGCCTCAGTGATGGACCAGGACCCGCTCCCGCATATATAAAAGTCAAGGTCATAGCTGCTGGATCCATTTTTCTAAAGGTTTACTCAGCTCTATATATTAAAGCTATAATAACCAGGGTTGGAAAGTAACGCGTTACTTGTAACGACGTTACTATTACGTTACTTTTTTTCGGTAACGATTTGGTAACGCCATTATTTTTGTATATCAGTAACGAAAAAGTAACGGCGTTACATTTTCTTTAGTAACGAGTAACGAAATTCGTTGTTACTTGTATCGTTACTTTTTTACTATAGTGGCTTCTGTACACAGAACGCAGCAACGCGACGAAAGTTTGCACACGATACACAATTAATATACTGCTTTCCGTAAAGCCCATTCTACAATAAGCAATAAATATTAAATCATAATAAAATTGACCAATCATAGTTGACTGTTAGAAGAATAATCCACTGTAATTGGTCAATGTTGTTGTAACTTGTAGAAAGCCTTTAAAGCGTGGTCTACAATAAGAACTTAAGGGGATGCTGAAGTGGATGACGAACTCGCTAAGCATCGATAACGTAAAGGTTATCGTCAAAAAATAGAAAACGTTATCATTATCTATCGACGTTACCGATTTCATGTATATATAGATACATATAGATATAGATATTTATCAAGTAAAGACGATCGTCAAATAGGCGCTGACATAATGCCGCTATTTTCTATTTTCATATATGCATCATTTCTACATATAGATATATGAATGCAAGTGTGTGTCTTACGTTGTCATTTCAATTTTCTTACACTAGACGTTACGTAAATTGGAATGCCACGTTGCCGATATTCGCATTCTCTCCGAAATAGACTTTCGCTGCTTTTCTGATGAATTCTTCAAACCGCTTGTGTACCGGGTGAATCAAAGAAAGAGTTTTTTTTAGAGAAGTATGTTCTACGCATAAATTTACGAATATTGTTTTAAAGAATATGTTACTTATTAGGTGTACAACTTTGCTTCCGCCGTTTTTTTTCTGAAATTCGAGGCTTTATTGTAAAAAACTGGTTATACATTTATGATTCAAAGTATTGTCCATCGCTGGCCACTACTTTCTCCCATCTTTCGGACAGCGTACGAATCCCGTGTCGAAAAAACTGGTCATCTTTTGAGGCGATCCACGAATCGATCCAATTTTTTACTTCTTCATAAGACCGGAAGTGCTGGTCAGCCAGGCCGTGTGCCATTGATCGAAACAAGTGATAATCAGAGGGAGCAACGTCTGGAGAATATGGCAGGTGGGGTAGGACTTCCCATTTCAACGTTTCCAAGAATGTCTTGACCACTTTCGCAACATGGGGTCGAGCATTGTCATGCTGCAAAATCACTTTATCGTGTCTCTCGTTGTATTGCGGCCGTTTGTCTTTCAATACTCGGCTCAAACGCATCAATTGCGTTCGATACCGATCGCCTGTGATTGTTTCAGTCGGTTTTAACAGCTCATAATACACTACGCCGAGCTGGTCCCACCAAATACAGAGCATGACTTTAGAGCCATGAATATTCGGTTTAGCCGTCGACGTGGAAGCATGGCCGGGAACTCCCCATGATTTTCTGCGCTTGGGGTTATCGTAATGAACCCATTTTTCGTCCCCAGTCACAATGCGATGCAGAAATCCCTTCCGTCTTTGCCTTTCAAGCAGCTGTTCACAAGCAAACAAACGCCGCTCAAAATCTCTCGGCTTCAATTCGTACGGCATCCAATTTCCTTGCTTCTGAATCATTCCCATGACTTTGAGGCGTTTTAAAATGGCTTGTTGAGTCACTCCTAATGA
This sequence comes from Odontomachus brunneus, assembly GCF_010583005.1. Taxonomy (NCBI): domain Eukaryota; kingdom Metazoa; phylum Arthropoda; class Insecta; order Hymenoptera; family Formicidae; genus Odontomachus; species Odontomachus brunneus. The sequence goes on along the minus strand of NW_022639671.1, from coordinate 416,077 downwards.
TCGTGCCAATTCTTCTTGATTTTGACACGAGTCTTGATCAAGTAATGCCTTCAATTCTGCATCTTCGAAAACCTTCTCTCTCCCATCACTATGCCGGTCTTCGACGTCAAAATCACCGTTCTTGAAGCGTTGAAACCACTCACGACACATTCTTTCACTAATAGCGGCCTCACCATAAGTATTTGAGAGCATTCGATGAGCCTCAGCCGCAAATTTCTTCATATTGAAGCAAAAACTTCCCGCAAATGACGAGAATTTGGCTTGTAAACTGACATTTTCAATCGAGAATAACTTTATGATGCAGACACAAATCGACTAATGTTTCTATGGGGTTATGTTGATAGATGCCCAAGTTTATTGTATGACGTCTATGATCTATTTATTTCGACCACCACTTACCGCTAAAGCCATC
>NW_022639671.1:413475-415655 GCF_010583005.1 Odontomachus brunneus | reverse complement strand
CAAGTTTATTGTATGACGTTTATGATCTATTTATTTCGACCACCACTTACCACTAAAGCCATCTATAGGAAAACGGCGGAAGTTGTACACCTAATAAATAATTAAAACAGTCAATATAAATTATCTTTGTTGAGCTCGGTTAAAAATGAAACGATCCTGTCAACGATAACATCGTCACGTCTAAGTAATAGAGATAATAACAGATTTATATACAGGAGCATTAACATTGCGGCGACGACTCGTGGAAGAGAAGGAAACAGTTTTATTTTCATAACAAGCCGCAGTAGCCGTTGCCCAAATATTCTGTGTCCTTTTGAGAGTTAAGTCCATGCTTTTGAAACTTAATGTAAACCATTTCTGGCGTTTTAAGTAATAATGTTCCTCATGCAAAACACTTTGGCTTGATTCCAATTGAAATCATGGTTTTTCTCAAACGGTGTTCCTGTATGGTTGTTAACTCAACTGTAGGACTCCTTGGTATTCTCCTATGCTCAGCAATGCGCGCATAGAGAGTCTTCTACTAGTTTGACCAATATACTATGCCTCACAACTACTGCATTGCAATTTATAGACAACATTATTATGGAAACCAGGAGGCAACCTGTCTTTATGCGAATCATTCCTGATAATTTATTAATGCAAGAATAAGCAATATTTATCAAATTATTTTTAAAAAGCTTTGCCAGTCTGTTCGAAACCACACCAAAAAACGGTGTGGTAAAATATTTGTTATCATAACCAGATGCTGTCAAATTTATTTTAACTATCTCTGAACCTCGCAATTCACAATAAGAAACCTTAGTCTACGTTTTATAATTTTAAAAATTAGGTCAAAAAGATAATTATTATTAATTAGCGTCAAAATAATAAAATCTAAATTATTCTTATGGAAAGTCGGATGACTAAGATAAAACATCCTATCTACCAAGCTAATAATTGTTCCGATCTTGTGTTGAATAGGATGAAAAGACAAATAGTTTAGGTACCGACCAGAAAACGTTGGTTTATGATACCAATCGAAAATACCAGGTGTAGAAGTATGAAACCGGAATTCCCCTATAAATGGTGCCAGCGTTCAGTTTAGTGACCGTAAGACCGCTACTGCCGCGCTATTATATTCTCCTAACAGCTGACGAATATTGTCAACAAACATAACCCCAACTTTCATTCTCTAGTATATTTTTGTATAACCTTAAACATGTCACGTTTCGAGCCTACTAACTATGATTTGCGGACAGCATTGATTTTCTGTTATCATTTAAAGAAAACTGCTGCAGAATCACATCGAATGCTTGTCGAAGCTTACGGTGAATATGCTCTTGGTAAATCTCAGTGTTTCGAGTGGTTTAAAAAATTCAAAAGTGGTGATTTTGACGTGAGGAACGAAGAACTATGAACTATGAACTATGAACTATGAACTGCTGAAACCTGGTCAAACCGTCAATACTAATCGCTACCAACAACAAATGATCGATTTAAATCGAACATTGACTAAAAAACGACCAGAATATGCAAAAAGGCAACACAATGTCATTTTGCTCCATGATAATGCCCCATCACATACAGCAAAACGGGTCAAGGAAACGATCGAGTCGTTCAGTTGGGAATTACTACCGCATGCGGCTTATTCTCCAGACTTGGCTCCGTCCGATTATCACCTGTTCGCATCGCTAGGACACGCTCTCGCTAACCAACGCTTCGATTCGTATGAAAATGTGGAAAAATGGCTAGATAACTGGTTCGCTTCAAAAGATGAAAAGTTTTTTTGGCACGGCATTCATAAACTGCCAGAGAGGTGGGAAAAATGTGTTCAAAACAGTGGAAATTATTTTGAATAAAGTATTATTTATCACTTTCGAACAACAGACGTCTTATTTGTATAAAAAAATTCCGGTTTCATACTTCTACACCTGGTAATTGTGTTATTACATATTAAAAGAGTGGTGTTTAAAAAGTTAATACTGTAATCTCCTACCCTTATAGAAATATCATACTAAGAATAATTGATAATTACTTATTTTCAGTATTAAAAATACTGGATAATAAGTAATTATCAATGATTCTTAGTATGATATTTCTATAAGGGTATGATAAGAATTGAAGTTTTTTACACATAATATGAACAATTTTGCAGAAGCATTACAAAGAATTTTACTAATTTTTACTGATAGAATCCTATT
>NW_022639671.1:409222-413465 GCF_010583005.1 Odontomachus brunneus | reverse complement strand
TCTTTAAAATAAAATCATACTTAGACTGAGAAAACGGAATATGATTATGAATTCCACGTAAGAGAGGTACCACCCGGCTTCTAACGATCTCCTTCTCTTCCCTTTTGAGTTTATAAATGTTCGACTCAATTTGTTTAATAAATTCAATAAGAATGGACCTCCCATTAGAAGGGGGTAAATTAAAACTGTTACCCAATTGGAGAAGACCTTGAATATTGCTAGGAATGTTCACAGAGAATAGGTTTAGGAACCACCGATCATGAGGAGACAGAATAGGAGGAGAACTTTGATTCAAATATGATAGAGGATTGACAGTAATTTTAATTTAATTAGAATCAAGATAGTCAAGAGGAAGATCATTGGAAAGATGAGTTCTATAAGCAACTCCAAGATCTTTGCATGATCTAAATTCTTTGTTAACAGGATCAGTATTTGTAAAAATACAGAAATAACTAATGGAGTCCAATTTATTGAACATGGACATACGTTCTTTTTTACACAAAAGCCGAAACTTATTCTCTATACGACGAGTCTCCACAAAATAGTAGTAGTAGTAGTAGTAGTAGTAGTAGTAGTAGTAGTAGTAGTAGTAGAATTTATTCTTCCCCCTTGGGGATACGAATCATACATTTTCTCCAACAACCCTTAAACCTAAACTTACATTCTATCCTTAACTATGCCTTAACCTATCTTATTCTACCGCTCGCATCCCACACACACATTTGGGACCCCCGCTTCCGTCGCAGACCTCTTTTCCTCATCTTCCTAATCGAAAACTCTACTTACACCTTTTCGTTTTTCTTTCCCCACATTTAACCCTTCAATTTTTCACCGCTCCCTCCCCTTGGCAGATTCCTTACACACCCCCCATTACCCTCATTCATTCTTTCTCTCTCTCTCTCTCTTTCATACACCTCTCCCTCCTCCCTTCCTCATCCTCATCCTCCCTCCCCCTCTGGCCTCTCCCGTCTCTATTCCAATTCCCTCTCTAAATCTATCCAACTTTATCAACCATCCCTCCCCTTCCCCTTCCTTACCCAAAACCTCCTCCACCCTTTCCTCCCAACCTCCCTTCGCCCCCCATCTGCCACATTCTTCCCACACATGCTTCCACGTCTCCTGCTCCCTACCACACATCCTGCAGAGCTCTTCTTTTCCCCAGTAAACCTCCTCCTTTACTCCCTCCCCCAACCAATATTTCGCTATTTTTCCCCATCTCTTTTCATTCCTCCCCATCTCGTCTATTACTTTTTCAAATACCCCGGTATCCCCCCTCCCTTCACCCTCCTGTACCATTTATTATATTTTAAATCAATAATTCTCTCCCATCTTTCTCTTCACTGAGTCTTTTCATCTTTCTCCCCCACTTCTCTAACTACAAACCTCTCCTCCTCCCTTCTCTCCTCCACCTCCGTTATCTCTCTACCTCTATCCTTAAAAAACTCTTTTCTTTCTTCCTCCCATACTGATAACCTCCCTCTTTTCTTAATTCTCTCTCTCATTTCTTGCCAACACCTTTTTGCAATATCATTCCCCCTACTTTCCTCCAATCTTTCCTCAAAACCCCACGCCCTCCCTTCTTCCCGCTATAGTTCTCAATTTATCCCTTTGCAATTCCTCTCTTACCAAATAACCTGGTATTCTCCAACTTATCCCTAGCAACCATCTCAGATACCTCTCCTGCACCCTCTCTATCTGTTCCCTTTCCCTCCAACCCCAAATTTCTACCCCATATGCCATTACCGTATATACCAGAGCGTCAAACAACCACACCCTCTTTTCCCAGTCACTTCCAAACTTTCCCTTTCCAATCCCCCATATCTGCCCCATCACTGCCATTCCCCTTTTCATCCTACCCCTCACCTGCTCCCCCTGCCCACCGTTCCTCTGAAAGACATACCCCAGGTATTTGTAACTTCTCACCTTTTCCACTACTCTTCCCTCCCATCTCCAACTTATCTTTTTCCTTCTCCCCCCTCCCTTACTGAACCTCATGACCTTCGATTTCTCCACATTTACCACCAACCCTTTTCCTCTCATGTATCTTTCCAACCTCGCCATCATTGCTCTCATTCCATCTTCATTCTCTGCCAGCAGCACAATATCATCCGCATACGCTAACGAATAAATTTTTTCCCCCCTCACCTTTACCCCTCCCCAGATACCCTTTCTCAGCTCTTTTTCTAAGTCCGCTATAACTGAATTGAATAGCCCTGGGCTTAAAGGATAATCCTGTCTCACCCCCCTTGCCGTCCAAAACCCCTCAGTTAACTTCTCTTCTACCTTTACCCTATTCCTCGTCTCTCTCAAAACTTCCTCACATCTCCCCACCAACCCCTCACTAATTTTCCTCTCTCCCATAGCTCTTCCCAACACCTTTCTCTCCACAGAATCAAACACGGCCTTCAAATCTATAAAAAATGCCATCAGCTTTCCTCTTTCCTTACTTATATCCCTGTTCACCAAATAATTTAACACATATATATTGTCCATCGTTCCCATTTCTTTTCTAAACCCCGTCTGATTCTGTGGCACCTTTCTTCCCTCCTCCACCTCTCTCTCCAATCTTTCCGCTACCATCGTTGCATACACCTTATACAACGATGGCGTCAATGTAACCTCCCTGTAGTCCTCCACCTTCCCTCCTTCCCCCTTCTTCCTGATCGGTACGATTATTCCCTCACTCCAGTTGTCTATCCATTCCTCCCCCTTCCACACTTTATTGCATATTTCCCAAATACTTTCCTCCAATTTCTTCCCACCATATCTCCAAACTTCCCCCGGTATTTCATCCCCCCTACTGCCTTTCCCTCTTTTATCCTTCTAACCGCCCCCCATACCTTTTTCTTAGTGAGCTCCTCCTCATCCTCCCTTCTTATCCCTCTCTCCCCTCTCGCTACCCTTCCCTCTACCCCTCCTAACAATCCTTTGAAGTATTCCACCCATTCCCCCATTCCAATCCCTTCATTCACCACCCTTCTTTTCTTTCTTTCTCTATTAACTATCTCCCATACTTGTCCCTCCGTCCTCGCTTTCCTTGCCATTTCCGCCCACCTTCCCCTCTCTTCTTCCCTCTTCTTCTGACACAGTTCCTTGTGCTCTCTTTTCGCTTTCCTATATTCGTCTCCCCCCCTAACCCCTTTCTTCTCCAACTCCTCCACTCTTTTTTCACCTTTTTTTACTTTCCTTATATTCTAAGTCCCGCCATCCTTTCCTCTTTCCTTCCTTTTTCTCATTTTGCCCCTCCCTCAGAATCCTCTGCACTTCCCTCTTTAACACCGCCCAACTCATACTCCCCCCCTTCACCCTTAACCTCCCATACTTTTCCATCTTTTCCTTGAATTTCTTTCTTCCCTCTTCCGTCCATCTCCATTTCTCCTTTCTCCTACTCTCACACCCCTTCCTCTCCTCCCCCCTCCCTTTATCCACACTACCATCGGAAAATGATCCGACTCTATCTTCCACCTCCACACTCTTCAATCTTTCCCATACGTCCTCGTCCCACACTACATAATCCAATATAAAATCCCCCCGCCCGCCTGCATATGTCCACTCCCCTCTCTCATCTCCCTTTCCACACCCATTAAAAATATACCACCCTACCTCCTCCAATTTGCTCACCAGAAACCTCCCCTCCTCATTTATCTTTTTGTCCTTTGACTTCCTCTTCACCTCTTCTTCTCTTTCCCTTTTCCCTTCCCACCCCCCTCCCATATCTCCCGTTCTCGCATTAAAATCCCCATCCACCAGCGTCCTTACCCCCTCATTTTTCTTTTCCGCCCAATTTTTAATTACCTCCCATTTTTCTCTTAAATCCCTATTGCTATAAACTCCCACTATCCTCCATATCTTCTTCCTTATTCTCACTTTTCCCACTATCATTCCTTCCATATCCCCCCCCCCTTAACTCCTCCAACTAATTCTATCCCCTTTCTTATCCCCATCAACATCCTCCCCATCGCTCTCCCTTTCTTATTCTTTCTCCCTGCCATTTGAGCCTCCCACTTGTAGCCCTTTGGTAGCCTCCCCTTTACCCTCTCCCAACCCCTCTTCTCCATCCATGTCTCCATCAAAATCACAATACCCCACTCTATCACCCCTCTCCAAAACTCTCTATCTTTATTCTCTAATCCCGCCACGTTCCAGAACCCCACTTTAACCAACGTTTCCTCCCCTATAACTCCTCTCTCCATACCTCTGCTTCTTTTTTCATATCTCCTCCTTTCTCCCCCCCCCCCCCCCC
>NW_022639671.1:403172-409106 GCF_010583005.1 Odontomachus brunneus | reverse complement strand
TCCCCTCCATACCTCCCCCTCTTCCCCCCTCTCGCCACCCCTTACTTCCCTCTCTTTCCTTCACCCGATTTATCTCCCTCTCCTTCCCCTCGTTTATTTTCCCTTCCTTTTATTATCCGATCCTCCTCCTCATCCCAGAACGACTATTCTCCATTTACCCACGCCTTATTCTCTCCTATCCATACTTTCGCCCCTTTTCTCTCTTCCTCCTTAATTATCCCACTAAACCTCCATCTAATCTGTCTCTCTCTCTCTCCATGTGAGGTCGTCACTTATCCAAATATCTCTTCCTTTCAATCCTCTTTTCTTTCTCATCACTTCTTTCCTATCTTCTTCCGAACCTAACCTTACCACTGCTAACCTTCCCCACTCCCCTCTTCCTGTCTAAACCTCTCTCACCTCCTCCACGCTAACCTTCGCTCCTATCTGTTCAAATATTCCCTTTATTTTCCCCTCCACCTCCCCTTCCTCCCTTTTATAACCCTTTACTACCATATTCCTTTTCCTTTCTCTCCTTTCCTTCCTTTCCCATATTTTTTCCAAAACTTTAATTCTCTCTTCTACCCCCTCCCCTTTTTTCCCTCCCTCACACTCTAGTTTTCTCATTCTCTCTTCCAATTCTTCTATCTTGCCCTCCCTTCCTTCTTGCTTCCCCTTTCTCTCCCATCTCTTCTCTAATTCTTCTATTCTTCTCCTCATTCCCTTCCTCTCCTCCTTCCATTCCTCCTCCCTTTTTCTCATATTCTACAGCTCTACCATAAACATTCTCATACTGCCCTCCATCCTCTCCCATTTTTCTACCAGCTGCTCCATCCATTTTTTCACCGTCCCCATCATCACTATCCCTTCCTCCCCTTCCCCTGGCGATCTAGCTCTCTTATTACTTCTTTTAACCGCCACCTTATCCTCCACTCTCCCTCCCATTCCTCCTTCCTCCTCTTCCTCCTCCTCCTCTCTCTCTCTCTTTTCTTTTTCCACAAATCTATTACTCCTACACTCCCAGATCGCTCTCTTCCCCTCTCCCTTCCTAACCTCCCACGCTTTTCTCTTTCCGCATCCCTCCCATTCATCTTCCCCCCTTCACTTTACTTCCTCTTACCACTCTACCCTGATTCTCGTTCTGAGTCTCCTCTCTATCACCCCACTTTCTCCCTGCTCTTGCTCTTACGAATGAATCGTCGTTTTCCTAATAAAGCTTGCGACCTTTCAAGCGGCGTTTTAAGCAAACTATGACAAGCTTTTCTACGGTACAAAAAAGCTGTGCAACGTTAACGGAATTGTCGTTAACTGCAATAACGAGTTACAAAATCGCACGATTAGTTATGTGGACGATTGATGACCATTTGTATCAACTGGTTATTCCAACGGAATTGGCCAATCGAATTGCTCGTTAGTCAGAATTAACAGATGCGATTAGTCAATTCCATTAAAATAACCAACCGGTTAAATTAATCAAAGTTTGTAGAACATTATTGTAGACATTAGGACGATATTCTTATAACTTAGGTTCACAAGTCGACTATAGATGTAAATAGTAAACCGCCTTTCTACTCGCCTTGCTGCCTCTACCGCCGCACTTCACACGCCTCTCTATAATCCTTCTTGCTCCATGCCTGCACGATCGTGCGCCTATACTCCTCCCCCCTCCCTCCCCTCCTCCTCACCCCCCTCGTAATCACCGAGCGTCCTAACCTCTTACACACTCACAGACTTCCACTCACTCTCTCTCCCGTCACACCCACACCATCCAATCCCCATTCACTCCATCACTTCTCCCTCCTCGCTCTATCCCCTCACCACCTCCACTCCCCCAACTCTCTCACTTCACTCACTCTTTGCCTTTTCCAATACACACCCACGATTCACGCTATCGACACGTTTTGCTCCGGAAACGGAAGTCCCGAGTCTCCACAAAATAATAATTAGTAATGCTCGCATACTGTAATATACAAAATCTGCGCCACAAAAAGAAAGGTAGGGAACGCATCAGTGATTTCGATATCAGAACTACGGCGTCTTAAGAAATGCCTATGTATAAAGCCGTCTCTAATTTCAATATCAAGAATTCTTTTTGCATAATCACAATTTATGCGCTCAACACTGCTTGACAAACTTTTACTATGTAAAAACACACTTCGGTCTTCAATTTTTTTCAAATGAGGAGGCAGAATATTATTCATCCTACATTTTCTTAAAAATTCGTTCTGTATAGAATCTTTTACAAAAGAAATTTCCAACTTATTAACGCCTCCTTGAGGCGTTTAGACATAATATAATCAAAATATAAGAAGACAAAATGCAGAAATTTTAAGAAATAAACCTGTTTTTTTATAGTTATGACGGCTACTTTCTAGTATTAATTTGAACTTCTTAATATTAGTCGGGTAACGGTCTTATCAGCTATAATACTGCGAATAACAATCATGTCATTTTATTAAGGTCTTTAATTAATTATTTTACTTGTAATGCGTTCGTTTTGTAAACCTCGAGTTTTTATATCACTGAAGAGGGTTCATGATTGAGCCGAAACGTATGATTATTTATATTGAGTATTCATGTTCAATAAATATTGCTCTATTTCCTAATACAAGGAAGGTTTTACCCATATGGTACATAGCACTAATAATTCTGTGCTTGAACACAAATTAGCCTTTTTTCATATTATTTAATTGATATTACTTTTTAATATTAATATGATAGTGGGAGGATATGTCCAGCGTGTTAAATGCACGTATCGAAATTTTTCTTCGATTCGCGGCGAATCAACCTTCCATATTTAGACCGATCCTTGAGTCTCAATTTTTATATATATATTTTAAATTCCCTAACCCCATTAAACTGATGACTCAAATAGATTCAGTATACATTAGGTGTACAACTTTGCTTCCGTCGTTTTTTTTCCGAAATTCGAGGCTTTATTGTAAAAAACTGGTTATATATTTATGATTCAAAGTATTGTCCATCGCTGGCCACTACTTTCTCCCATCTTTCGCGCAGCGTACGAATCCCGCGTCGAAAAAATTGGTCATCTTTTGAGGCGATCCACGAATCGATCCAATTTTTTACTTCTTCATAAGACCGGAAGTGCTGGTCAGCCAGGCCGTGTGCCATTGATCGAAACAAGTGATAGTCAGAGTGATAGCAACGTCTGGAGAATACGGCGGGTGGAGTAGGACTTCCCATTTCAACGTTTCCAAGTATATCTCGACCACTTTCGCAACATGGAGTCGAGCATTGTCATGCTGCAAAATCACTTTATCGTGTCTCTCGTTGTATTGCGGCCGATTGTCTTTCAATGCCCGGCTTAAACGCGTCAATTGCGTTCGATACCGATCGCTTGTGATAGTTTCAGTCGGTTTTAACAGCTCATAATACACTGCGCCAAGCTGGTCTCACCAAATACAGAGCATGACCTTGGAGCCGTGAATATTCGGTTTGGCCGTCGACGCGGAAACATGGCCGGGAACTCACCATGATTTTCTGCGCTTGGGGTTATCGTAATGAACCCATTTTTCGTCCCCAGTCACAATGCGATGCAGAAATACCGTCCGACTTTGCCTTTCAAGCAGCTGTTCACAAGCAAACAAATGCCGTTCAACATCTCTCGGCTTCAATTCGTACGGCACCCAATTTCCTTGCTTCTGAATCATTCCCATGGCTTTGAGGCGTTTTGAAATGGCTTGTTGAGTCACTCCCAATGATTGTGCCAGTTCTTCTTGATTTTGACACGAGTCTTGATCAAGTAATGCCTTCAATTCTGCATCTTCGAAAACCTTCTCTCTCCCACCGCTATGCCGGTCTTCGACGTCAAAATCACCTTTCTTGAAGCGTTGAAACCATTCACGACACATTCTTTCACTAATAGCGGCCTCACCATAAGTATTTGAAAGCATTAGATGAGTCTCAGCCGCAGATTTCTTCATATTGAAGCAAAAACCTCCCGCAAATGACGAGAATTTAGCTCGTAAACATTTTCAATTGAGAATAACTTTATTGTTATAATCGCGAATAGTACCAGCGCTTTCGAAACACTTCTCGAGGAATTGTTTCAATTGCGCCACAACAAAGAAGCGATGTGCAAGTGCTGCGATAAGCACCACCTTGCACATTCCGCATTTAGGACCTCAATTCCAAACGCATGACACCATTACCAAATATGGTAATGTTCTTGTCGCCAGGCACCCTCTCCGACAAGTCTAAAACAATACTATAAAAAAGCGGAGAGACCACTCGCGTCAGGCTTAACATCTCGGTCTCTCGCCGCGACATCCGCGTCATACGTGACTTACGCGCGGTACGCATATTAACTCATAAGTACGGGAGTAGTGATTAAAACTCATACAAGTGTATAAATTAAATAAACCTTTTTATATTTTACACTACAAAAAGTAGTCAAAGCTTCTACTACATTTTATCCACCGCCACACACCCTGCCGCGCCCGCGGCACCGATCTCGAACTCTTATTCGTGTCCTTGGCAACACGGGCACGACATTATGATGCAGACACAAATCGACTAATGTTTCTATGGGGTTATGTTGACAGATGCCCAAGTTTATTGCATGATGTCTATGATCTATTTATTTCGATCACCACTTACCGCTAAAGCCATCTATAGGAAAACGGTGGAAGCAAAGTTGTACACCTAATATGTTGCGAAAAAACTGCTTCCGTCAGGATTCGAACCTGGAACTTTCCCACTTTCCGGACAGGACGCCTTTCCATTCGGCCACCGAGGCTTCGACAGTAATCCCACAACACAATGTTTATAAATTCTTTAAGATGTAAGTTGAGAGAGAAAGAAAGAAAGAGTCGATCTCGTAAGAGATGTTATTATACAAGAGAGAGATAGCATATTCTTTCACCAATGCTTATTAAAGAAAAACCGAAATTATAGAAAGCTCCTTTGAATTAACTTTGAATTAACAGTAAGATTTGAACAACATTGTTTTGTAACATATATAATGAATTTATTTGAGTCATCGGTTTAATGGGGTTTGGGAATTTAAAATATATATATAAAAATTGGGACTCAAGGATCGGTTTTAGTATGAAAAATTTATTCGCCGCGTACGATAATCGAAGAAAAATTTCGATGCGTTTAACATGCTGAACATATAATATCCTCCCACTATCATATTATTATTAAAAAGTAATATTAGTATTTAATAGCACTAAGATATCCGTGCTTGCTCCTTATATGTCTTTTTCAAATCTTACTGTTAGTTATTTCAAAGGAGCTTTCTATAATTTCGGTTTATCTTTAATAAGCATTGGCGGAAGAATATGTTATCTCTCTCTCATATAATAACATCTCTTACGAGATCAACTCTTTCTTTCTTTCTCTCTCAACTTACATCTTAGAGAATTTATAAACATTGTGTTTTGGGATTACTGTCGAAGCCTTGGTGGCCGAATGGAAAAGCGTCCCGTCCGGAAAATGGGGAGGTTCCAGGTTCGAGTCCTGGCGAAGGCAGTTTTTTCGCAACATATATAATGAATCTATTTGAGTCATCGGTTTAATGGGATTTGGGAATTTAAAATATATATATAAAAATTGGGACTCAAGGATCGGTCTAAATACGGAAGGTTGATTCGCTGCGTACAATAATCGGAGAAAAATTTCGATACGTGCGTTTTACATGCTGGACATATTATCCTCCCACTATCATATTAATATTAAAAAGTAATATTAGTATTTAATAGCATTTAATTTAATAGTATTTAAGATATCCGTATTTGCTCCTTATAAGTATGCCTTTTTCAAATCTTACTGGGGTATATGAAAAAATACTGCGGCGCAACGGTAGCGCGAACATGTTCACGCTTACCAAATGTGACATTTTGACGATCGTCTTCGTTCCGTATATATATATATATATATATATATATATATATATATATATATATATATATATATATATATATATATATA
>NW_022639671.1:401837-402593 GCF_010583005.1 Odontomachus brunneus | reverse complement strand
GACGCGACCACACCGCCGAACGCGTACGTGGCGGTCGTGACCTCCGCCGGTCACGACGATAACTCGCGCTGCCGAATTTCTCTGTCGCGATCGCGAACAAAGACTAACTCTGTTATCATAATATATTAGCTGCCGATTAATACTTGTGTAACGGTCACGAACAATGAACGTTGTCTCAGGATATTTCGGCTTATTTAGTTAACCTAGTCGCCGTTCTTTCCTTACACCTCCGACTTCGAGCGAACCAGCCCCTCTGCCGCGAAGAGGGCTGAGCTGCCGGACGTTGGTCAGCAGTTCGGGCGGACGACGAGTACTGTTCTTCGGCGAGACCAATCTGTTAGCGTTTAGTGTACGATTATTTTAGTGGGTACGGATCGCCGTACCTGGCGCCCAGTTCGAGTTTCTTTTGTTCGTGTGAGCTGTCGAGTCTCGCGAAATCCGCCGAACTGTGAAAGCTGACCCGGAAGTGAAATAATATAATTTTTTCGCTGCACCCGATTCGTGTGCCGACTGCGCGGGTCGCGAGTGCAGCGTTACAACACATTATTCCAAACAATTACGTTATAATGTACATCTACCCTTATAGAAATATCATACTAAGAATCATTGGTTAATTACTTATTTTCACTATTAAAAGTACAGTATTTAGTAAAATTCTGTGATTCAAATACAGCTTCTAGTACTCAAGTATTTCAATATTTAATGTTACAAATCCTACCTTATGATTGATTTCAATACTTAAATATTGATATGTAA
>NW_022639671.1:399166-399334 GCF_010583005.1 Odontomachus brunneus | reverse complement strand
TCGCATCTGCTCCGCTCGCAAAAATCGCTTCTTCGCTTTGTTCTAAATATTCACAACAAACAATCCGACGGAACGCGATATTCGGCAAGGTCTAGAAAAACCGTTAGCGACACGGCACACGATAAACATTCTCACTAATCGGTACGGGGTTCTTGAGACGGGCGCCTC
>NW_022639671.1:396032-399066 GCF_010583005.1 Odontomachus brunneus | reverse complement strand
AATTTGCTAATATTCCTTCCAGCCACAGTTGCCGTGGGGTTTTATTATTTTCTGTCCTCAAACTATGAGTGTTCCATGCGAATGAAAATGATGATAATTTTTTATTGATAACAGATTTATAAACATATTGTACGCAAAATCTGTGTTTAATATTTTCAACATCTAATAAATCTTGGTTTTCTAAAGAATATAATTCAGTATAAACAGATTCGCATACTTCCTTGAAGACATCCACCCATAATCTTTCTATTCTTTGATTATGAACAGACTTGCCGGTTATATGACTTCTTCTATGCACGCCACGGATTGCATTCATTAAAACAGCCACAAGAAAATTTTCATATCCATGATCCGATCGTACTCGTGAAGGTAGACCATAACTGTTTACTGCATCAACAAAAAATTTTACAACAGGTTCTGCTCGAATGGACGTCTCACATGTTAAATATATTATCAGTCTAGAGTATCCATCAATGCAACCATGTATTACAAAACCCCACCTATAAGTTTGAATGTAATTTAATGAAACAATATCTATGTGATAAAAAAATTTAATTTAAAAGTTACATTAGTAAGTATAATGAAAAAGAAATGTGTTTACCTCGACAGTTTTAAATGTGCATCCATGTGCCACAAAGAGTTTGGTGTTGCCACCTTGTATGTCCTCCTTTTTATTGAATGACTCCATCTACTTGCAGTTCCAATTGGATCTATGATGTTTAAATTTTCTCTTACCCGATATCTTGGTACAAGGATATCTATTGCCTTTAAATATTGCATCATCTGTAATTTATTTATTATTTTATTATTACAATTTTTAGGTAAAATTTTTAATATTACCATATATCCAGCATTGGGATGTTCTTGATGAATTTGTGTAATTTTTGTCCTCAATTCACTGTCAGATACTTGTGAATATCGTGCACGCATTGGCATATTTAATTCGTATAATTTTTTATAAATTGTACTTCTTGAACAACCTAACTGATTTGCCATGCTAGTAGCAGTAAATCCTTCATTGTATAATAATGCCAGTTGTCCTTCGTTTATTTGAATGGCAGGACGACCTTTTCCTAATTATAACATTCATTAATTAAATAAGAAGTTTATAATTATAAATTAAATTAAATTTGTTTTAGTTACTAAAATAATATACATTCATAAGTGTTGTTAACAAAAAATACTGACCGGTAGAATTTATTCTGCACGCAACATAACCTCTTTGTTGATGTTCTTCACTTCTAATTGAAAATAAAGCATCTATTGCTTCTAAAAGTTTGTTATAAGTGTCCTGTGATATTTCGGTAGATATTCTTCTCAAATTTGTCTTAGCCATGTTCAACGGTCCATGTACTATGTTCTTTGAACATTCATAAGTTCTTACTGCATCAGCAATTATTTGCCGGATTCTTCTAAGAGTTCTTGCTACATTTATACCGCATTGCACGTTGTTAACCACTTGGGGACTTGTTACCAAATGACCAATTATTTCACTGTCGTCGGACATTTTAATTTTAATTATATACTTACTCAAGGTAGATCATACACATCGCTATAGAACAAATATTGGGTGTATTTCGAACTGTGTTAGTTCGGCTTATTTTTATTTCTAGAAGTTGGCAACTACTTAACTAAACCGAGGTTGCGTTTCAAAACATCCTATTCAAGGAAAATTTTACTGAAACATCTACAGTTCAAGTTACGTATACTATAGATTTCGAGTAAAATTTTCCTCGATATAGACGTTTTGGAATGCAGCCCAGAAAAGGAACGCGGCCCAAAGGTACCATTCCATACAACTATTACCGACAACTGTTAAATAGATAGAGCTCCGGCACACAGGACGTCGTAAAGATCGAATTACACTACCGGTTGCGGGCTATGTTGCGGTTAAGATTGTTTAAAATCTACCAATCAGAGTGAGCAGTTCGGTAAACTATTCGCCCTGATTGGTAGATTTTAAACAATCTTAACCGCAACATAGCCCGCAACCGGTAGTGTAATTCGGTCTTTACGACGTCCTGTGTGCCGGAGCTCTATCTATTTAACAGTTGTCGGTAATAGTTGTATGGAATGGTACCTTTGGGCCGCGTTCCTTTTCTGGGCTGCATTCCAAAACGTCTATATCGAGGAAAATTTTACTCGAAATCTATAGTATACGTAACTTGAACTGTAGATGTTTCAGTAAAATTTTCCTTGAATAGGATGTTTTGAAACGCAACCTCGGTTTAGTTAAGTAGTTGCCAACTTCTAGAAATAAAAATAAGCCGAACTAACACAGTTCGAAATACACCCAATATTTGTTCTATAGCGATGTGTATGATCTACCTTGAGTAAGTATATAATTAAAATTAAAATGTCCGACGACAGTGAAATAATTGGTCATTTGGTAACAAGTCCCCAAGTGGTTAACAACGTGCAATGCGGTATAAATGTAGCAAGAACTCTTAGAAGAATCCGGCAAATAATTGCTGATGCAGTAAGAACTTATGAATGTTCAAAGAACATAGTACATGGACCGTTGAACATGGCTAAGACAAATTTGAGAAGAATATCTACCGAAATATCACAGGACACTTATAACAAACTTTTAGAAGCAATAGATGCTTTATTTTCAATTAGAAGTGAAGAACATCAACAAAGAGGTTATGTTGCGTGCAGAATAAATTCTACCGGTCAGTATTTTTTGTTAACAACACTTATGAATGTATATTATTTTAGTAACTAAAACAAATTTAATTTAATTTATAATTATAAACTTCTTATTTAATTAATGAATGTTATAATTAGGAAAAGGTCGTCCTGCCATTCAAATAAACGAAGGACAACTGGCATTATTATACAATGAAGGATTTACTGCTACTAGCATGGCAAATCAGTTCAAGGTTGTTCAAGAAGTACAATTTATAAAAAATTATACGAATTAAATATGCCAATGCGTGCACGATATTCACAAGTATCTGACAGTGAATTGAGGACAAAAATTACACAAATTCATCAAGAACATCCCAATGCTGGATATATGGTAATATTA
>NW_022639671.1:391383-394769 GCF_010583005.1 Odontomachus brunneus | reverse complement strand
TATATATATATATATATATATATATATATATATATATTAGCTATAAAGAAATAACTGTAAGAGTACTGCTCGGTTTGCCTTTCAGATTGCGTCCTTCATGAATTTGTTCACGAAACGTTCGAAACAAATTCACAAAGGGCACAGCATCAATCCAGAAACCGAGTATTTCTCCACACTACGAAAGCCTTAAATAAATATTGTATATATCTTGATAAATATATGTATCTTAATAAATAAATAAAATTTTTGTATTACTACCATTGTCAAGAAAATTATAAATAATGCTCGAAACAAATGACCAGCGGCGAATGTGTGAGAATTCATCCCGCCCAGCGTTTTTGAAGGATTAACCACTTGACTGGTACGCGGACCAAAAGGCGCATCCGTATCTATCCAAGAACTGGCAAGCACGCTAAAAGGCGCATGCTTTACACTAGAAATAATTCGCCTTATTTCTTCGATAGAAATGTATTATTGAACTTAAAAAATCATTAATCTTACATTGTTTACACCAAGAAATTCGAATTTTATGTCAAAAATAAAGAATTTCAAATTTCTGATGCCCTGTCGTCAATTTAATACGCACGGAAAATTATTTGATTATTAAAGAAATAATTTTCCACGCGTATTAAACTGAAGATAGTGCATCGGGGATTAAAAATTTTTCTAATTTTGACATGAAATTCAGATTTGTTGATGTAGAGACATAAGATTCCCCACAAAAACTTCCACGGCTTCCACGTCGAATCCACGTGGAATCCACGTGGAGTCCACAAAATCACGTGGACTCCACGTGGATGTAACGTGCATGTTTTTGTGGGGATTACTAATCTTTTAAGCTCATTAATACATTTCCAGTGAAGAAATAAGGCGAGTTCTTTCTGGCGTAAAGCGTGCGCCTTTTGGCGCGCGTGCCAGTTCTGGAATAGACACGGATGCGCCTTTTGGCACGCGTGTCAATCAAATGGTTAACGTACCTTTTCGAATATGTGAATATGTTCGAAAGTGATCTTCAAAAAGAGGTATGCTTATGAAATATATGAATCAGGATCTGGAGATGTATATACAATATAATACAAGGCATTAAATAAAAACTCTGAAATGCAATTTATTAAAATTTTAAATATAAAAGCAACGCTTTATCGACTATATCATTATTATAGAATTGCATAAACAATATAAATTGCACAAAACATTGCCATAAAGAATTGAAAACTTTGATTATGAATAATTGTTTCATATTAAGATTAATAAGTATTTTAATATTTTATGTCGGTTTATCATGTAAAATTAACTGTAAATTGCCATAAGGAAATTCAAGACCACCGACGAAATAAATAAGGATTGATCTATTCATTTTAACACAACATATTCCGATTTAAATATATAAGTAAAAAATAAATGATATTTTTGAGTATCAATAGCTAATATACTCTTTAGCTTCGTCAGTACTTAAACATATATTCAAGTCATTTTTCAAGTCATTATAATGCCCGTACGTTTTCGGTAAGGTTATAGTATCAGTACATGTAGTAAATATTGGTCTTTGGCTTAAACCTATCGTCTCATTAAATTTTACATTAATACTGCTCGGCATAAGAAAAGACCCAGTAATTAAAAACAGTAAATTTGCCAGCTTGTCTCTATCAAGACATTGAATGTACATAGTAAAATAATGTAATACATCATTTTCTTCATTCGTTAAATAAGGATCAGTCACTAAACAATTAACGACTTTTGTCGCAGTAGGTGTTTGCATATCTAAAAGGACATCAAAGTCGCAATTATTCCAGAAGTCAGCATACTTTTCTGGTGATACACCCTCCCGAATTTTTGCAACCAATCTTTTTGGTTTCTCCATAAAAATTTCTGTGGCAATAATATTTAATTGTTCTGAGAACATATCGGAACTTGGTTTTGCAAAAAACCGATGTGCCTGAAAAAAATCCTGAATAGTCTCACTTTTTTTTTCAGTTAGAGACATAAAATTCTTCATAGCTTTTTTCAAAATCTTCCGCAAGTATAAATTTACGGGTGTATATCAGTTGGACACGGGGCAATTGGACACAGTCCAATCACAAGTCGCTGTTCCAAGGGACCCTACAAATGTCTCTAATCACACGGTGCTGTGATTGGCTGTGTCCAAATGCACCGTGTCCAAGTGCACCGCTCCCTAAATTTACATAGCGCAATAGTTCCTGTAATAAGATATCTGATTCGATATGTTTTTCAGGATTTGCAATTAACATTAATGTAATTCTTGACAATTTTGCAGGAAGTTGATTTGTCAAAAGCAACATATGCTGCAAGATCCGTCCAATTATAACGAACTTGTCTAGTTCATTTAGTCTATTTAACTCTAAGTACGGGACTATACAGTCCTCACCTTGAAAAAATATTCCCTCACATTTTACAAAGAAAAGATGAAACAGTTCTTTAGTAAGACCGCCCCCGTCAACACCTATTTCTCCGAGAAAAGTAACGCACAATTTTTTGTGAATTACATGCTCATCCGTATAAAAATTCATCAGATCATAAATGCAGTTATTCCTGCATACATCAATAGTGATTTCTTCCGCATCCTCTGGAAGAGATGGAAATATTAGACATTTCTCTGCAATAGATTCCTCTCTGAAACCTGAAATTCGATCATTGTTTCATTATTAATTTTAAGCCAGAATTATCATCAATCTCAAAATAAGTATCAATAATTTTCTTAGTCTTTTTATGATCACTTTTTTCTTTAATACTAAACACCCCACACGCTAAATTATATAATTCTATAATAATTACGTATCCAACTGATCATTTTTATTTTCATCAAATTCTTCTTCTTCATCTTTATCGACTATTTGGAATTGTGTTCTTCTTGATCTCCTTGACAGACGACTTATTCCTGAAGATTGTGGTATAGTTGGCGAACTATTTGACAAAGTTTGATCTAATCCAATATTGTCAGAATCACTATCTCTCTGATATGTATGAGTTAAAAGCAGTGTAGAGCTATCTCTTGATGTTCCACGAAGAGAAGCATTTGATTCTTCAATAAGAGGAAGATTATCTGGGAAGTCGTTCAAAGGCAGTACGATAAGTTTACTTTGCATTAACTGATTTTCCAAATCAGTTCCATCTTGAATGTCTTCAAAACAGATAATTCTTCTCGACCTATCTGCTCTTCCCAATCTAAAGCCGCACATTCTTAATAAATTTTGGATATGAAGACGGAAAAGTGAGATAATATCTTCTTTTATGTCATCAAACGATCGATCTCTTTCTATTTCAAGCAGTTCGTCAGATATACCTAAATGTAAAATTTATCAGTAATTCATTCATCAATTCCGGTTTTCTACGAATTATAAATATTTCTAATCAAATAAATAAAATAT
>NW_022639671.1:390087-391252 GCF_010583005.1 Odontomachus brunneus | reverse complement strand
GAATTATTTTATGTACATAATTTTTATTCGTCTAGACATTGTTTCAATTTGGGATTTTTATTTTTTCGCGACATTATTTTCGATTTAAAATTATGTCTCTACAAATAATTTAAATTAAGAATTATATTTATGTCATGACATAAATTTAATTCATTATTATTATGTCAGGACATAATACAAAGCATTATTATTTTTATACATATAATTTTAATTCGTCTGCACATAATTGTAATTTAGAATTTTTATTTTGTAGCGACATAATTTTTATTTGGCGATTTTAAATTATGACTAGATATAATAATAATTAAATATCGTTATTATACGATGGCATAATTTAATTCATTTTTATTATATCAAGATATAATAAAAATTCAGAATTATATTTTTTATGTAATTTTAATTCGATTACACATAATTTAAGTTCGGGTTCTTCTTGTCGCGACATAATTTTTATTCGACTATTTAAAATTATTTCTAGAGACATAATTTTAATATGGTGAATTAAAATTATATCTAAACGTAATAAGAAAGACAGTAATTAATTTTATTTCGCGACATAATTGTAATTGGATGAATTAAAATTATATTGGACATACAAAAGTTTAGTACTTTATTTTTCAATGTTGACATAATTTTCTGAATTATGATTATGTCAAGACATAATAAAATTTAATATTATTTGTATTTAGAAATAATACTAATTCAATAAATTATTATTATAGCAAAACATAAATTTACTTTGTCGAATTATTGTCTTCACATAATAATATTTTGATAAATTATTATTTATGTACGTCCTAATGAATTCTTCATAAAGAAAATAAGTAATACAAAATAGTCTTTACTAAAAATAGTGTAAATAATTTTTTTTCTTTTAGCAAAATATTTCTTTGACATAATTTACTTCACATTATTTCGTAATTTACAATAAAAATAAATTGCTTTTTAATGAAAATAATTTGCATCTTAATAAAAATTGACATGTTTAAATTACGACAAAATGCAAATTACAAAATTCAGAAATACGATTCATTTTGTACATTTTAGTAGTATAATAATTTTAATGTGTTTTTATGAAATTGTGTTCTACTCTTTAATAACTTATAAAAATAGAAAAAATATTATGATGAGACATAATAAGAATGTTTTCGTTTATGTCTATTCA
>NW_022639671.1:388061-390077 GCF_010583005.1 Odontomachus brunneus | reverse complement strand
ATATAATATTATAATTTTAATGTGTTTTTATGAAATTGTGTTCTACTCTTTAATAACTTATAAAAATAGAGAAAATATTATGATGAGACATAATAAGAATGTTTTCGTTTATGTCTATTCATAAAAATAATACTATGTTCTTCTCTCTTTTTCATGAGTTTTAGAATTAAATTTATGTCTAGACATAATTTTAATAATTTCTTTTATCTCTGAACATAATAAAAATATTTCCAAAACAATTTTCATTTTATTTTAAATCGAGAATTAACTTTTTATTATATATTTAAAATGCTTGCTATTAAAAAGTAAAACGGCATGTTATAGAAATGTGCAGCAAGTTGACATGCTTTTCTCTCTTTTCGTCGCTGAGACGTATTGGAACAATGGCTTCGTTCTTTTCTCCCATGATGCCGTATACATTGATGGATATATCGTTTAATAGTTCAAATCTTGTAATTTGATTAATTTTCATGGGGAACTCAATGCCTTGAAGATTGAGCACGTTCGTGTAATGGGGATACAATGATGTACGACCTGCGTATCTTTTGGCTGGATACAGAGCCGCAACTATTGCCCACGCGAAACATGCATTGTCCGGAAATTTGACATTGATCACAGCCCGCTTCAGTTGTATCACACGCGATAACTCAAAGTGACATCCCGCGTGCAACGGATTGTATTTGTTCACATTGATTGTAAGATTGAGTATTCGCGATAATGCCCACCCGCTATCGCGTTCCTGGAATTCCTCCAACGATGCTAATGTGGGCTGGACGATGCGTCGCTCGTACCAATCCTCTAACAAGTAACACTACCCAAGTGATACTCGCCGATTCGGACCAAACTTTGCACATCGATAGAACACTAAAAAATATTGAACCCGTGTTTTTTTATATCGGCAGAATACCGTTTTAAGGGTTAGAAACTACCCCTATCAACCCCCAAGCAGGCTAACCTACCTAAGCCTGGGTAGAGCGAGTTTAATCGTCTACTTATCTTTAAGAAAATAAGTTTCCCACCCCAAATAGGCTAATTCACCTTGACCCTGATCTACTTTATCCCCACACACCTTTACAACCCTTAAAAAGCACCCCTACCGATCCTTATTTTACCGATTAATTATTTTAGCCTGGGAACAGCGATTTCAAGTACTTGTTTTTCCTGGAATAAATTATGTTTGCCTTTGAGCACGGTTACCCTATATTTAGTTTCATCCAGGGACAACGACGTGGACGTAATAGGGTTTTGTCCCCTTTGGGGTGCTGGATTAGAGTGAGTCCCCTTGCCTCTCACTGTTTGGGGTGCTGGATTAGAGTGAGTCCCCTTGCCTCTCACTGTTTGGAGTGCTGGATTAGAGTGAGTCCCCTTGCCTCTCACTGTTTGGGGTGCTGGATTAGAGTGAGTGATAGGGGTGGTTTCTACCCCTTAAAACGGTATTCTGCCGATATAAAAAAACACGGGTTCAATATTTTTTAGTGTTCTATCGATGTGCAAAGTTTGATCCGAATCGGCGAGTATCACTTGGGTAGTGTTACTTGTAAGTTGGATGTGGAAAAGAGTCCACAATTTTTCATAGCGATGCTCTTTACCGCACGTTTTCCACCCGCGACGAACTCACCGTTAAACGCAGTGTTTACCTTCACGTTTAGGTGTCTCTCCATTGTATCCCGTATGCGCTCGAGCACCATATTCTTTGCATCCTCGAGAAATTGGCGAGGTTCGATGTGATTCGCGTTGATGACAATTCCGGTTAGTATGCGGTTATCGAACGCGGTATCGACCTCGCGCCAAACGAGTCCTGCATCTCTCGTACTGTGTCCTGCACCCGCGTGAACGAAACGTGTGCGCAACGTATTTTTTAACCCCTCGAGTTGCGCGATTTGAGCAATCAATGACTGTCTAATACCGATTGATAATCGCGGTCGTTTAGTCCGACTATGTTCTTCCAACAACTCGAGGCACTCGTCACACTTTTGCACCCACGCGTCGTATTCGTCTCGCGAACTCAGTCGAGTC
>NW_022639671.1:387677-388051 GCF_010583005.1 Odontomachus brunneus | reverse complement strand
TCTCTTAAAACGGTATTCTGCCGATATAAAAAAACACGGGTTCAATATTTTTTAGTGTTCTATCGATGTGCAAAGTTTGATCCGAATCGGCGAGTATCACTTGGGTAGTGTTACTTGTAAGTTGGATGTGGAAAAGAGTCCACAATTTTTCATAGCGATGCTCTTTACCGCACGTTTTCCACCCGCGACGAACTCACCGTTAAACGCAGTGTTTACCTTCACGTTTAGGTGTCTCTCCATTGTATCCCGTATGCGCTCGAGCACCATATTCTTTGCATCCTCGAGAAATTGGCGAGGTTCGATGTGATTCGCGTTGATGACAATTCCGGTTAGTATGCGGTTATCGAACGCGGTATCGACCTCGCGCCAAACGA
>NW_022639671.1:384169-387334 GCF_010583005.1 Odontomachus brunneus | reverse complement strand
TTTATATTTTCTGCGCATCTAACTGTCGACTGCAAATCGATGTGTCAGCACAAAAATGCTGCATTGTGACGCATAAAAGAGAGAGATCT
Organism: Odontomachus brunneus; assembly: GCF_010583005.1. Lineage (NCBI taxonomy): Eukaryota > Metazoa > Arthropoda > Insecta > Hymenoptera > Formicidae > Odontomachus > Odontomachus brunneus. The sequence continues at coordinate 387,245 of NW_022639671.1, read as the reverse complement.
TACATGAATACTTTTGGACTGCACTTTTGATATAAATATCGGAAATCGATTTTTTCGATGATGTATGGCGCGAAATACTCAATCGATATATTATATATTATTATATGAATAGAATATGAGTATTCGATTGGTTATCTACGGCGCCGTATCAGAGATTTGTTGAATGATTTGATAAAATATATTTGTACAGTAGTTATAGATGAAAATTAGGTAAGTCTCATTTATATTATTGTACATTATTATTATTATGCACTGCTTTCGGTTGGTGGGGAGGAATTTTGAAACGTATTTAAAGCGGTTCTTGGTCACTCGTTGCATCAAAGTCGTTTTGCAACAAAGACATTTAGTGGACAATTATTATTTTGAGAAGAATGCACAGTGTTGAAGGAAAACGTATGAACTATTACGTACCCGTGCAAGATGATGCTCCACCGTACGAGAAAAAAAGGTAAGTCTCAATAATTATCTTTTTGTGAATTATTTATCTTTAATTGTGTATTACAACAGCGTTAAATTATTTATGTTTTTACAGTGTATCGCAATCTCGTTGTACAGCCCGTATTTTAGGGCGAAGATATGCCTTGACGTCAACGTCTTTTAAGTACTTGGAGATTGGGATCAGCGTAGGACTGGTATCCACAGTGCAACTAGTCCTCGGTGACAATCGTGGCAATCAATTGGCCTTACACTCGGCAATTTGGGGAGGATTGATGGCAAAACGTGAAGATATTTTAAAACTTTTGCAAACAACCGAGGTGTCATCCTCTCCGCTATGGATTCGCGATTTGGCGGTGGAATGGTGCACAATGTACGGCAAGAAACTTTTAAAACTCACATTATCCGGTAACTGCGTGTACTTGCAACTAGCTATAGTGGAACATTTGTTTACTCTCGAGCATTACATTGACCATATGTACTCATGGTTATATGAAAATACACACATTGTTAATACAAAATATAGAAATTTTGTAAAAATTCTTCGAGAGAAGAATATTACCGAAATGGATAATGCTATATCGACGATACGCAATAGCGGGGACTTTGACGGTGGTTCACTCATCGATTGCGAGCTATTGGCGTGCGCAATGAATGATATTATGTATGAAGTATAGAACAAATAATCTGTACATGTAACACTTTCAAAATATATAAATTGTAATCCCAAGATCTGCTGCTTATTTGTATTACTCCTTTTTTCCCTATTTTCTCGATACACCACAAATAGTCTTAAAATGTTATTCGGTCTTTTTGCGGAGCGCAGCGAGTAATGCATAACACGCAAAATCTTATCGCGGGGACACAGTGTACGTGCTCATTAGTAATAAGAACATCATGTGTCACATTCTTTTTCTTGAGCGTCTAATTGTCGAATGCATACGTTTGCAGAATATTAGAGTTTGCAGCTGTGACTAAAAATCACGCTGCGAAATGCGCTGGGGGCGCGGACGGCGCGGGCGGCGCGGAAACCGCCGCAAAATCCGCCGCAAAAACCGCCGCGAAAAAACGGTCGCGAAAACCGCCGCGAAAAAACCGCTGCAGATCGGTAAAATGATCTATCGAAAGCAGATAGAAAAATTATATAATATCGGTAGTTACCGATCATCGGTATTATGTAAATGTGACAGTAAAAATTATGTAAAAATATATATGTGCTGATAAAAAAATTAAATGTTGGTATATAATATCGGTAATAAATTACCAATTGTTGGTACTATCGGTATTGTGTAATTATATGTTGGTAAAAATTATATATTGGTAAAAAATTATGTAATTAAATGTTATATAATATCGGTAAAATTACCGACCGTCGATAACATCAGTATGCCCTCCCCAATTACCGACCGATGATAACCCCCCTTCCGCGGTGACGTCATACACCCCCCCGTGAGGCAATCCCCCTGACGTCATACCGCCGTGACGTCATACCCCCTCCCTCCGGTGACGTCATACCCTCCCCCGGTGACATCATACCCCCCGCCCGCGGTACCCACCAGCCCCTCACCCCCCTTGGAAGACCTAGGGTTAGAACCCCTATATCATACCTACTTTTTGGCTTAAGTACAACGGACGTGCCTCCCCCCTTCTCCCGCCGCGATGCGGGTGTCTAGTGGGCGTAACTTCCCAGTTATATGGCTAAAGACAGGCATCTTTTTTATTGATCTCTCGGAAACTATAAGCGACCGCCATATAGCCGTGTTTATATTATTAAGAAAAAGTGTGTACTTATAAAACTTCAAATATAATACGAACACACGCACACACCGTGAGCCTGCCTGCGCGGGCGGGCGAGCGCGCATGCAGACGAGCAGTTTGTGCATATGTGTGTGTGTGTGTTACCATTTTTATTAATATTTGCGCATATTCATGTACTGTTTACCATATTTCCATATACACTGTGTGTAAAAATTATGTCCAACTACTAAAACTTTTTTTTTTTAATAACTTTTTAACAAACAATGAATGCCGATAGAGGTCAATAGCGTTGACCTCATTTGGAGCTGGCTGTAGGTAAACATTTACCGAATATTTTATAGAAGAATGCAAATTAGCGAAATCCATGTTGCCATCCGACAGCGAAATTTCTTTAACTAAAATCATTCATGCCCTCCTATGGTGGATCCCCCATAGCGCATTGGGTCCAAGCACCCGGGGGCTGCTAAAAATTGGTGTCGATCCCGGGGCTTATTTGTATTATTTGCACCGGATAAGGAGGGGCAACGGTGGAGGAGTGGCATTCAGTTGGACACAGTACAATTGGACGCGTTGCAAATGAACACGGTGCAAATGGACACGGCACTTGACACACAGTTCAATTGGACACGGTGCGTTTGGACACGAAACTTTTGAGCACCGTTGTTTTTGGACACGAAAAAAAATGCACGACGTTCAGTTACACACCGTTCATTTGGACACCGTTCAGTTGGACACAGTTCAAGTGTCCACTGTTCACTTGGGCACAGAAGGATGCTCACTGTTTACTTGGACACCGTTCACTTGAACACCGTTCATTTGGACACCGTTCACTTGGACACCGTTCACTTGGACACCGTTCAGTTGCCCACTGTTCACTTGGACA
>NW_022639671.1:383512-383874 GCF_010583005.1 Odontomachus brunneus | reverse complement strand
ACGATGTCCAAGTGAACGGTGTCCAAATGAACAGTGCGCATCCTTCTGTGTCCAAGTGAACAGTGGGCGATTGAACTGTGTCCAAATGAACGGTGTCCAAATGAGGAAGCGGTGCACTTGGACACGGTGCATTTGGACACAGCCAACCACAGCACCGTGTAATTGGAGACATTTGTAGGGTCCCTTGGAACAGCGACTTGTGATTGGACTGTGTCCAATTGCCCCGTGTCCAACTGATATACACCCTCCAAATGATCCGTGTCCAAATGAACGGTGTCCAATTGAACGGTGTCCAAGTGAACTGTGTCCAAGTGAACAGTGTCCAAATGAACGGTGTCCAAATGAACGGTGTCCAAGTGAAC
>NW_022639671.1:382164-383305 GCF_010583005.1 Odontomachus brunneus | reverse complement strand
AACAGTGGGCACTTGAACGGTGTCCAACTGAACTGTGTCCAAGTAAACGGTGTCCAACTGAACAGTGTCCAAATGAACGGTATGTAACTGAACGACGTGCATTTTCTTTCGTGTCCAAACGCACCGTGTCCAATTGAACTGTGTGTCAAATGCCGTGTCCATTTGCAACGTGTCCAATTGTACTGTGTCCAAGTGCACCGCTCCCATTCCTATAATGTATTTCAGACATTCTTGCTGTTTGGGAAGATGATATTATTGGTTTAACCTCGAGTGGCGTCGTCAAAGTCAGGATAAGTTCACTTTGAATTTTTTAAATCGAACCCCCCACTTTTCATTACATATTCTTATAGCATACCGAGAGCTTTCCAAAACACTAAAATAAAATATTTTTTCATTAAGTATCTTTCGAGTTAAAAGGCTTCAAAGTTACAATATTGTTGCCTTTAACATTGGTACTCAAGGTGTTCGACCGGCGGCTAAAACTTTTTGAATGTTGTTCAGGGCCATGACCTTGAAAACATTTGTCAAAGTCAGTGCAATTGGAGGCTGTTCCTAATATTTTTATTTCTTTAAATTTAAATTTCAATAATAATTAAAAAATCATGGACTAACATGTGCAGCTTGATTAATCCCAAAAAGTCATATGAAGGTCAATGTTCTTTGTATCAAAATAGCTAGTAAACTAGAGGTAAAGTCGTTGATCGGTAATCCATTAATTTAAAACAAGGCCATTAATAATCCAGACAAGATCATATTATTTTTATTTTCACTGTAAAATTTGAAGAAATTAAAATATTAGAAACAGCCTCCAATCACTTTGACCTTGACAAATGTTGTCAAGGTGGTGGCCCTGAACAACATTCAAAAGGTTTTAGCCGTCGGTCGAACACCTTGGGTAATGGCAACATATATTATAACTTTTACCTCGAAAAATTTAAGCCTTTTAACTCGAAAGATATTTAATGAAAAAATATTTTATTATAGTTTTTTGAAAAGCTCTCGAAGTGTGTTATAAGAATATGTAATTAAAAATGGGAGGTTCCATTTAAAAAATTCAAAGTAACTTTGTCCTGACCTTGACGACGCCACTCGAGATCAAACCAATATCATCTTATGTCCCCCCCCCCCCCAAAAAAAAAAA
>NW_022639671.1:379981-382150 GCF_010583005.1 Odontomachus brunneus | reverse complement strand
CCCCCCCCCCCAAAATCCAAAAACTTTTGTCTGAAACATTTTTCCCTAAAATGTACTGTTCAAGAGATATTTGAGGTGATCGATTAAAATGGGATACCCTGCGTGTGTGTGTGTGTGTGTAGGATGTTGAAAAACAACATGGCACAAATTTATCTATGTGTTCCTCAGACAATTCTAAGAACAAAAGTTCATATAAACATGTGTCTGAAACGACTTAGTTTTTGAGATAGAGGGTTTTGAAAATTGCAATTTTTTTGTAATAATATAATAATATATAATAATAAATTGTCTTAAAAACATTGAATTTTTAAAATTTGATATTGAAACAGAATTGTTTTTCTTATCACAAAGATAGGGTTAAAACTACTCCACACTTTTTTTATTACCCTTATTTCTAGTTTTTATTCAAAAACTTTTTTGGCGTTTTCAGAAAGGGTTTAGGAGGATGTATGATAAGTACCCGTGTTTAACGACTGACGGCGTCACTCACTCATCAGTCTATATACCATCGTTTAATGCCATCTTCTGAACGACGCCAGTCAAAATTTCTGAAAGATTTATCGAGTAGTTTTGTTTTGATAACTGTTGAAAGTGGACAAGTTTTGTATTTGTTTGCAACCATGGAAAAAGAGCAATATCAGCCATTAATTCGATTCCTTTTTCTTGGATAGAAAGACGTGTGAAGACATCAAAATGAAGTTGCATGTCGTTTATAAGGCTCATGCACTTTCGATGACTACCATCAGATATTGTTTCAATGAATTCAAGCATGGCCGAACATCCGTTTTTGATGAAGAGCGCCCAGGTCGCTCGATTGAGGTGACTACGGAGGATATGGTTATCAAAATCCATAATATCGTATTAGCAAGCCGCCGGATGAAGATCAGAAAGATTGCTGACATTGTAAATATCTCAATTGAACGTGTACAAAATATCCTACATGAAAAATTGGACATGAGAAAGCTATCAGCGAAATGGGTGCCGCGTTTGCTCACAGTGGAACAAAAACGGAATCGCATGACAACTTCGGAGCACTGTTTGAGCGCAATCCGAAAGAGTTTCTGCGGTGTTTCATCATTGTTGACGAAACATGGACCCATCACTACACGCCAGAAACGAAAGAACAGTCAAAATAGTAGACTTCATCCAATGAACCTGCTTCAAAGAAGGCAAAACCGGTTTCATCGGCTGGAAAGATCATGGCCACCGTTTTTTGGAATTCGCGAAGCATCATTTTCACAGACTATTTAGAGAAGAGAAGGATAATCACGGAGCAGTACTATGCTGATTTATTGAGCCAATTCGACCCTGAAGTGAAGAGAAAACGGTTCCATTTAGTAAAGAGAAAACGGTCCCATTTGGTGCACTTTCATCATGATAACATACCAGCTCATTCGTCCGCAATCGCCACAGCAAAACTGATCGAATTACCCTACGAATTGCTGTCTCATCTACCCTATTCTCCAGATTTGACTCCCTGCGATTTCTATTTATTTCCAAATATGAAAGAATGGCTTGGCGGAAAACGGTTCACGTCAAACGAGAAAGTCATCGCCGAAATAGAGGCCTTTGCGGAGGCATTTTGCGGAGTTCGGCAAATTATATTTTTTGAATACCAGATATGTAAATATGAAACCGTAATTTTTGTATAGAAAATACACGTTTATTGTATGAAAATGATAAAAAATATTTTATTCGAAGTATTGCCCATCGCTAGCTACACATTTTTCCCACCTGTCTGACAATTTGTGGATGCCACGCCAAAAAAACTGTTGTTCTTTTGAAGAAAACCAGTTATCGAGCCATTTTTGTACATTTTCGTACATTTTCGTACATTTTCGTACATTTTTTCGTACATTCTCGTAAGAAGTGAAGCGCTGCTTAGCAAGTGCGTGTCCCATCGATGCAAATAAATAGTAATCGGAGCCAAGTCTGGTGAGTAAGCCGCATGCGAAAGTATTTCCCAACTAAACGCTTCAATCATTTCCTTGACCAGTTTTGCTGTGTGTGATGGTGCATTATCATGAAGCAAAATCACTTTGTGTTGCCTTCTTTATATTCTGGTTGTTTTTCACGCAAAGCTTGAAAATTAATCATTTGTTGTCGGTAGCGTTCAGTATTAACGGTTTGGCCAGGTTTTAGCAGCTCATAATAGATCACACCAAACAG
>NW_022639671.1:369311-379971 GCF_010583005.1 Odontomachus brunneus | reverse complement strand
ATGAAAAATTGGACATGAGAAAGCTATCAGCGAAATGGGTGCCGCGTTTGCTCACAGTGGAACAAAAACGGAATCGCATGACAACTTCGGAGCACTGTTTGAGCGCAATCCGAAAGAGTTTCTGCGGTGTTTCATCATTGTTGACGAAACATGGACCCATCACTACACGCCAGAAACGAAAGAACAGTCAAAATAGTAGACTTCATCCAATGAACCTGCTTCAAAGAAGGCAAAACCGGTTTCATCGGCTGGAAAGATCATGGCCACCGTTTTTTGGAATTCGCGAAGCATCATTTTCACAGACTATTTAGAGAAGAGAAGGATAATCACGGAGCAGTACTATGCTGATTTATTGAGCCAATTCGACCCTGAAGTGAAGAGAAAACGGTTCCATTTAGTAAAGAGAAAACGGTCCCATTTGGTGCACTTTCATCATGATAACATACCAGCTCATTCGTCCGCAATCGCCACAGCAAAACTGATCGAATTACCCTACGAATTGCTGTCTCATCTACCCTATTCTCCAGATTTGACTCCCTGCGATTTCTATTTATTTCCAAATATGAAAGAATGGCTTGGCGGAAAACGGTTCACGTCAAACGAGAAAGTCATCGCCGAAATAGAGGCCTTTGCGGAGGCATTTTGCGGAGTTCGGCAAATTATATTTTTTGAATACCAGATATGTAAATATGAAACCGTAATTTTTGTATAGAAAATACACGTTTATTGTATGAAAATGATAAAAAATATTTTATTCGAAGTATTGCCCATCGCTAGCTACACATTTTTCCCACCTGTCTGACAATTTGTGGATGCCACGCCAAAAAAACTGTTGTTCTTTTGAAGAAAACCAGTTATCGAGCCATTTTTGTACATTTTCGTACATTTTCGTACATTTTCGTACATTTTTTCGTACATTCTCGTAAGAAGTGAAGCGCTGCTTAGCAAGTGCGTGTCCCATCGATGCAAATAAATAGTAATCGGAGCCAAGTCTGGTGAGTAAGCCGCATGCGAAAGTATTTCCCAACTAAACGCTTCAATCATTTCCTTGACCAGTTTTGCTGTGTGTGATGGTGCATTATCATGAAGCAAAATCACTTTGTGTTGCCTTCTTTATATTCTGGTTGTTTTTCACGCAAAGCTTGAAAATTAATCATTTGTTGTCGGTAGCGTTCAGTATTAACGGTTTGGCCAGGTTTTAGCAGCTCATAATAGATCACACCAAACAGAGCATTGTCTTCCGTCCATAGCGATTTGGCCTTGCAGTCGATATCGATGGTTCGCCTGGAGTTACCCATGATCTTTTACGCTTAGGATTCTCAAAATATATCCACTTTTCATCGCCAGTCACAATTCGATGGAGAAATGACTTTCTTTTGTACCTGGCAAGCAGCATTTCGCAAGTGGTTTTTCGGTTTTCCTGCTGTCTTTCATTCAGTTCATGTGAAATCCATTTTTCCATTTTCTGGATCTTTCCCATGGCTTTCAAACGTATGGAGACGGCTTCTCGTGTCACATTTAATTGATCCGCGAGTTGTTGTTGCGTTTGAGTGTCATCCTCATCCAACAATGCTTGCAATTCGCTGTCTTCAAACTTTTTCGGTGATCTTCCACGTTCTTCGTTTCTCATGTCAAAATCGCCACTTGAATTTTTTAAAACACTCAAAGCACTGTGATTTACCAAGAGCATGCTCACCATAAGCTTCGACAAGCATTCGATGCGATTCTGCAGCAGTTTTCTTCAAATGGTAACAGAAAATCAATGCTGTCCGCAAATCGTAGTTTCCAGGCACAAAATTCGACATGTTCAACGCTATTACAAACTATGTTGTTGTATGAAGCTTGTATTGTTGTGAGTTGAAAATTTTTGTCAGAGATGTCAACAAGGAAATGGCGCCAATGACGCCATTGGCGTTTGACGGTAACTACATTGACAGCTAGGGCCATCTATGGGCAAATTCCGGTTTTATATTTACAGACCTGGTAGTATAAAAATGTTAGAATATCGCTGGATTAAGTATATTGAGCTGAAAGGAGACTATGTTGAAAAATAAGCAAAAAAAAATGTTTAAAATGCGTTTCCTTCCCTAACACGGCCCTTATAGAAATATCATACAAAGAATCATTTATACTTATTTTCATTATTAAAAATACTGGATAATAAGTAATTATCAATAATTCTTAATATGATATTTCTATAAGGGGGGTACTTATCATACAGCCCTCGTAGAAGTTTTAAAATAGATTTCGACTTCGTCAGCTACTTCATTTTATTGTATAAATTACGGACGTTAGGATTGATCTTTTACTTAATTGTATTTCAAAAGAAACTTGACTTTGAAAGACTGACAGCTATACCATTTGGTACAATAACAATGTTTCTCTCTGTAGTCGCCGTACGCTCAGGATCGCGCCAGAGATGTCGCTTCCGAACGGCATCTAGAATGAGAAGAGCGTGCGTGAGCGTGAAGCATTAGGTAGCTTAGTGATTTAGAGCAGTAGTCCGGTAAGCGAAACGCGGGTTCGAGTCCCGTCCTAGCAAAACCTCTCCACCACACTCTCGATATTTTTCTCTTTCTGGAACGAAAAGATATACAGACCTCGAACGCACGGCGTCCGGCCGCCATCTAGTACGCCATCCTCTTTCTATATTTGTGTTTTAAAAGATAAAACAGCAAATTGTAAACGTTAGGAACTCCTACTTTAAAAAAATTTTTACTTCCGATGTTTCATAGGATTCTTATTAAATCCCTTGTTATTTAATCTCTTTGTTAATGATTTACGTTGCATTTTTAAATCTCATTATTTACTATATACTGATAATTTAAAAATATTTAGCTAGATATTGAATTATGATATCCTTAGTTTGCAATTTGAATAATCTTAGTTAATGGTGTTTAAATAATAAAATTAATTAAATTTGGACAAATATTATGAGAGTCACTAGAAAAAAATAACCTATGTATTCACAATTATCATATCTTGCGCTCCTCTCTGTCAGAAATTGAATCAATTAGAGATATCGGCAAATCGTTCAGCTTGGATTTATATGTTTTATGTAGATTATTTCTTATGTATATAACATACATTATACTTAAGAACTTATTTTTGTTGACTTTTATTTCCAAAACCTACCTTTCTTGTAATCGGTGATAAGCTCTCCAATTTATCTAACAATTCTGGATCAGACACTTTAAAAGATTCATTCATGCAATCGTCTGTTAAAGAAGTACTGGCAACTTTTCGAAAGGATTTTTTTTGTTGCAACGATTTTTCGTCTTTGCTATCATTATTATCCTTTTTTCCTATTTCATCCATAGTTCGTTCACCTTGATCGTAAATTTTGGTTCCTTTGCCCGCCAACATATTTTTTAATTCAATTATTTTCTGATTAATGTTAGAAATAAGTTTGTCTCGAACATAGTTGGCTGCAAACTGAAAAAGATAAACATTAAATTGTATTTTATATAATTTATGTGTTTTTTACTTCAAACAAGTGAAACATATAAAATAATTTTCAAATAATTATCAAATAATTTTGCTCCTTTATTATATAACTCCTTACTTATTTTAAAATTTATACAGATTACGCAATTGCGTTATAAATGTTATGTTAATAATATTGTCACGATGCAAACAACGTCACCCAAACCGGCTCGATCAAATATCCGTTAACCGGCGCTTTGCGTTGACCCGCAAGGCTAACAATACCGCAGAAATCAGAATCGACCGCACGAATGCACAAGCGCGTCACACAAAAGATTCGCGACGAGCGAATATGTTAATCCTTAGTGACTTATATGAAAAACGGCACCACACATGTGACCCTACATGAGTCTTTCGAGTCCGACCTCTTTATCATATCTTTAAAATGGTTCAAAAAGTCGGTAAAAATTCACAGATATATTTTCAAGTTATTAGAACAAATACCTGTGTTTTATTGTGTATTTTTTAGGAGGGACAGAAAATTCGGGACCCTTCAACGTACTGAGAAATTTCTATGAAACCGGATTCGAAATACTCATGTAGAGCCACTAAGGGTTAACCGCGACTTCCAACACGACTGACGCCAGACTGATTCAGATCATCTATCGAACTCGATGTTCTCGAACCAAGAGTAAGGATACCAACAGCATTGTTTCTGCTTCCATGTAGTTTGCTAATTCGTTCGGGCAAAAAAAGCAAAGGAGATTGTGCGTTCGTCATCTCTGTCACGTTCTCGACATCTACTTCGTCTTCTCATTCGTTACGAAATTTGTGTGTTCGCGAACTCTACTGCTCACTCGATTCTGCAGATAGATTCTAGGGTTCATACTTTCGCGAAATTTACTGAGCTTTATCGAGTTTTTGGTATCCGTCCTATCTTTTCATACGAACATGAATCAGGATCAGTGTATTTGCTGCGCTCCAACGAGCGTTCTTGGCGATTGTTTGCTTCCTCTGCAGCTCGAGGAAAAAGGATAGGCGCGTTCGCCAACTTTGTTGATCGTTTTTGACACCAAAGGCTTGACGTTAGTATTGCTACCGCCCGATCGATACTATCACGGTTTTGTGGCATACTAACAACACAAATCACGCGTCCGTTATCGCGCCGTGCTGCTACACGGCCATCTCACTGCCGTCACTAACCACGACTATCCACGTTGTTGAGACGCCGACTGCCGTCTCTATGAATCGTGAATGTTGATCAGCATGCTAAATTACTTTCCGTGATCATCTGGCGAAATACCGAATTGTACGATCAAACATTCGCTCTATGCGCTCCGTCCATCGTTTTACAATTTACATCACGACACACCGTAATAACGATCCGACTGTAAGTGTCATCTCATACCAAGTTGCGGAATCCGCGAAGTACCGCTCTGTATCATTGTCATATAAACTCTTTCGTTATTTATTTGTAACGAAGAGTTACCTGAGGGCTCGTACACACCGGCACGACCGAACATCCGTCGAGTTGGTGTACTCGGTACTGAGCGTCACTTAATGGCCACGTGGCTTTTCACCGCACATGATCCGACGCCGCAGCGCTTTGGGTGGGGACAGCGCGACGCGGGTCTGTGCCGGTATAAAAGCCGGGAGCTCGAGACAGTCGAGACAGTCCACTATTCCCGTCGTTGCGGCCATCCTAGCCACAGCGACTTTCAGGACGTGCTGTTGCCTCCAACGACGTGCTCTCGCGGCAGCCTGATTCCGCTTTCTGAAGGTGTGCTCACGGCATCGTCAATCGCTCTCGAGTCATATGTCCGTCTATTTGGACGATATAATAGTACTGAGTAGCACTTTCAAGGAACATATGACCCGGCTTCGAGAGGTGTTTCGACGACTCCGCACTGCGAACTTCCATATAAATACGGAGAAGTACCGGTTTTGCGTGCGATAACTGTGCTATCTCGAGCACATTATCGACCAAGAGGGCATCCACACGGATCCCAAAAACGTGAGCGCCATAGCGGCCATCACCTTGTACCGTATGCTAATTCACTAAAGCTCGCCTTGTGGTACCGCTGCTTCATCGAGGACTTTGCCCGGCTCGCCAGCCCACTTACACGTCTAACCCAAAGAACGTTCAAATAGAGTTGGGGGAACTCCGAGGACGATGCTTTCCGCGTGCCCCGACTTCGCCAAGACGTTCATATTGCAGACAGACGCTAGTCAACATGGCTTGGGAGCCGTCCTTACGCAACACCACGAGGACGGTGGACGCGTCATCGCCCTCAGTGCGGCCGAGAAGAACTACAGTGCAACCGAGCTCGAGTGCCTCGCGGTCGTTTGGGGCGTGCAACACGCGAGATTACCTCGAGAGGTATTGGTTCACTATAGTCACAGACCATCAGTTGTTACGATGATTGCAGCGGCTGGAGACCTCCACTGAACGCCTCGTCCGCTGGCTATTCGAACTCCAGCAGTTCGACTTTGAGCTGTAATACCAACCCGATGCGGCCAACAAACTCGCAAATGCCCTGTCAAGACAACCGACCGTCGGCGCCGTTCGGGCCACTGACATTAATGACTGGTACCTCCGAAGTTGAGTCGCGGTAAAGAAGCAACTCGGAGCCTATCCGGGCTATGCTATTCGAGGGGGACGATTGGGGAATCACCGATTACATAACCTCGATTTTCACGAGGCCCCGGTCGATATACATGGAAAGTATGCGTGCCGCAGGACCAACGGGACGAGGTTATCCGCCAATGAACCAATGACAGGATACTTAGGCGTCTCTAAAACGATAAGTCGCTTGGTTCACACCTACTACTGGCTAGACATGTTTCGAGACATCGCTTGGTACGTGCGAAACTGTCTCAACTGCCTGGCTAACAAGCCTCTGCAACGACTACCGGCCGGGACGCCACACGCCCGCATTATCGTGGCAACATGTCAGCGTCGACCTGATAGGGCCGTTACCGCGCTCCAACAACGGGCACACCAGTCTGCTAATCCTGTAGGACCGCTTCACGAAGTGGGTGGAGATGCAACCCTTTCGCCGCTTCACCACCAAGGCTATCATCAAGGCCCTAACTGACCGCCCCCTCTACTGACATGAATGCCCTCACCAGCTCATCACTGATAAGGGGTGGCAGTTCAGGGTCCACGAATTCGAAAAGCTACTCTGTTCGTTTCAAGTACGATACTAGACGTCCCCGGTGTACGCCTCACACTGTAACCCAGTGGAGTGAGCTAACCGGACCATAAAAACCATGATCCGCTAATACGTAAGGCAAGATCACCGAAATTGGGATAGCGATCTCGGAGCATTGCAGTTCGCTATGAACACCGTGCAGCAGGCGTCCACTGGTTATTCTCCGGCGTTTTTAAATTATGGCTGCGAACTCCGTGCCCCGAGCTCAGCGACGCCCCTGCAGCCGTTAACAGCTACTACACTGGCCGTCCGTCAGAAGGCCTTGCAAGACTCATACGAGTTGGTCCACATCAATCTCGCGCAGGCCTTCCAGCACTAAGAACAGTGACACAATCTGCACTGGCGTCCATGGAGACCGCAACCCGGACAACAAGTCTGGAAACAAGAGCACCCGCTGTCCATCAAAGCCGAAGCCTATGCCGCGAGGCTGGCGCCGCGGTACATCGGTACCCCGTAATCGTCGACTTGTAGGACGGGGCGGGGAGATGATACCGGCATGTGCACGTGTAGGACTTCAAGCCAGCATCTGCGGACCACGTGCCCGCGGAATCAATTGGCGTACGAGATAGCGGCCGCGTTGCCTGGCAACGCAGAAGCAATAAGTCGCCGCTATAAAACGAGGTCCTGCAACCCCAATGAGCATAGTAGCTTCTGTATCCAATATGGACAGACAAAAGCAACGCCTGCAACAGTTCAGGCTATGAGCGACGATGACGACAACGACGAACCGACACACCCGACCCGCCGATCGATGCCGGCCATAAGAATGGCGGTGCAGCACTCCGACGCGACGAACCACCGCAAACACGAGTGGCTCATGAGCCCGCCGCCGCCACCACCACCAAAGCGACGCGAGCCGTTTCAGTGCTCGACCTGCGACGCGAGCCTGCGAGGCTCGCAACCATCGCGAGCCAGGATATTGCAGCGTCCGAAACGGGCCGTGGCGCACTAATCATCCGAACGTCCATGCGACCCGCCGTCTCCACCACCTACGGCGCAAACCAGAACCGCGGCCGAACAACCGCCTCCACGCCAACAAACGACCCAGCCGCCGCACAGTGTAAGATTTCTCTGATCTGGCGGGATTTTATTATAAAAATAGAAGTTAAAATTTTCTAATAACCTTTGAATACGTGTTAAATAACTAATATTTTATTCATAAAATGCAATGGAAGTAAATAAAAAAACTTTTAATGCTAACTTTAAAGACAGTCGGAAGTTCAACATTCAACATTACGGTAAACGTTGATTTTCTTTCCTCAGTTTTTGTGGTTACATAGGTAATATTAAAATACATATGTAACAATGGAAAAGTTTCAAGTGATTGGATATTTCACGTGATTTCTCTTTAGCGCTTCTTTTTATTGTGAGCTGGTGATTCTAAATAAAATAATTGACGGTAATTTTGAAGACTTTCAGATTTGTTCTTAGCGACCCCAAAACTCTAGAAACAGAATATTTTAGTTTGTCTGTGAAATTCAACAAATTTTGATATTTGGCCCACCATTTTGGATTCGTCATTTTAAATTTAGTAAAATATATTTAGAATTCTTTAAGTACAATTAAAATCAATATTTGTCCTAAACTTTAAGAAAATTAGAAAAACTATTTCGATATGAAATAAGCATTTTATACAAACTTATACCTTTTTCGGAAAAAATTTTTCTTTTCAATCTACCATTATCTGAAATTTCCTTTCGAGATACAATAATTTCAATACCACCTGTGGAAACGGTGACTCCAAAAACTAATATATACATCGTTTCAGAGAAATTGATTAGCGCGTTTGATCGTTAAACAGTTAAGTCCCCCTAGAATTGCAATATCTTATACTGTACGCGAGGGGTCCGGCACCGCGACCGACACCGCCTCCGCAGTCGGCCCCCAGAAAGAGGCCCGCCGAGGAGCCGGCCCAGAGAGATTCGCCACCGCGGCCACGAACGACTCCAGGATCACGACCGCCACTACGACCGGACGATCAACCGCCGGCTCAGGTACCCGAAGGTACCCAGCCACCGATCCGGGTCAAACTCGCTTCAAGTGAGTACGGCGAAGTGCCGTTCCTCGCCACGCACGTGGGTTGGAAGTGCCACCTCCGGGTCCCGGGGGAAAGTGGTTCCTCCGCTTCAATTGGGAGGGACGAGTAAGGTCCTGGCGCTTCCGATTGAACTTCGCGTTTCCCGAAGGAGAGAAAGATATAACGAAGCGTTACCGAGCCTGAGGGCTCTTAAACACCGGCCCGACCGAACATCCATCAGTATACTCGGCGCTGAGCGCCACTTAATAGCCACGCAGCCTTTTACCAGCCCGCATATGATCCGACACCGCAGCGCCCTGGATGGGGGCAGCGTGATGCAAATCTGTGCGGGCATAAAAACCGGGCGCTCGAGACAGTCAAAACCATTCCCGTCGCTGCGGTCATCTCAGTCATAGCGACTCCTAGGAGATGATCTCGCCTCTGACGCCGTGCGCTCGCGACATCCTGATCCCGCTCCACGAGGGTGTGCTCGCCTTCGACGCCATGTTTTCGCGGCAATTCCGATCCCGGTTTCCGAGGGTATGCTCACCTTCGACGCCGTGTTCTCGCGGCAGCCCGATTCCGCTTTCCAAAGGTATGCTCACTTTCGACGCCGTGATCTCGCGGCATCCCGATCCGATTGGACGACTCCGAGCTGCGAGGGTTTGGGGTTGTGCGCTCGCCGTCTCTGTCGGTCGCTACCGGCTCCTCCAGCTAGTTCTCACCCGCTTAGCGATAAGTCCGCGCCCGCGACCGTTCTCATCCGCCTGACCGTATGTCAGTAACCGCGACCGTTCTCGTCTGCCTGACCGTATGTCAGTAACCGCGACCGTTCTTGTCCGCCTAGCTCTAAGTCCGTGAACGCGTCCGTCCGTCTAACTCTGTGTACGCGACCGTGAACGTTCTCACCCGCCTAATTCTATGTACGCGACCACGACCGTTCTCGTCTGCCTAATTGTCCGCGTCCACGACCGTTCGTACCTGCCGCAGTGTAAAACTGCGACAGTATCCGCTCGCGCCTCCACCGCAAGGCACCGCGTTTAGATTTAAGATGTTAAGTCTGCGCCTGTATCTATGTACACAGAGAATCTCTAATAAATTGCTCTTATAACTTTTCTTGTTTCGTTAAGAAAGTGATTAATCCTTTCTCCCGGTCCACCGACCGCGGACACTGGCGAGCCGTCCACGGCCTCCTTAAAACTCGAGTGTGACGAGCGAGCGCGCCTTACACACGTACCTTATCACATGTTTATTAAACCGCGCGTCTGTGTCAATCATTTACTGAATCCAGACTTCGGCGAGCAACAAATCCCCAAATTTCAAATGACGAAGACTTCATCAATAATGAAGATAAAAAGTTTTTCCGAAAAATAAATTGAAGCTTGCAATCTCTACTTTAAGAAACAGTTCATGTCAATTCTACGAAATAAATTTATAAAAATAACGGGTGATAAAACGAGGGTATGTGCAATTAGAAAAAAATGGTCAGAGTTTGCGATGGTGTACGGCATAAACAAAAATGTTCAGCTCAATTTGAACAGAGGGATATGATCGTACAGAATTTTCTCTTTAAAATGCTTTTCTATGCATCTCGGTACGACCATTTTATGTGGAGTTATTTGCGTTTGAAGTAGAAAGCTGCTTTCTTTTTCAAATGGGAATATCTCAGCGAAAGATTACAGTATTGATATGAATGAAAAAAACATTCTAAAGAGGAAACTCCATACTTTCAAATACTTTTAATTCTATTGAGTTACAACATTCGACTCTTGCCATGTGTTGTTACTCAACTACTTTTTTCAATTTTGCATACTCTCGCATTATCATTCGCCATTAAAAAAAAAATTGTTGCCCATTATTGCGTTGTGAATTTTCGAAAACTATAAATCAAATCTTTAAAATGTTTTTTTTTTTTTAATCTTATTAACTGTGTTAGGTACCGGGATATATAATGTTACGTTTGCGTCGGACGCCGGGTGCATTGCAGCCCGCAGCTGCGAAG
>NW_022639671.1:363585-369301 GCF_010583005.1 Odontomachus brunneus | reverse complement strand
TAATCTTATTAACTGTGTTAGGTACCGGGATATATAATGTTACGTTTGCGTCGGACGCCGGGGGCATTGCAGCCCGCAGCTGCGAAGCGCTCTCCTTGACAACCACGTTGTTACGCGGTTGTGTTCGTGAGAGATGGTCCTGAGCTGTAAAATCGTTCGGACATGCGACGCATCTCTTCGTTGATATTTGGGAATATTATTAATCTTACATCAACGAGTTTGTACATAGCCAGCAGCATTAAATTCCTTCCTAGATTCTCTAAAGAGTGTTTGACGTGTTTGACTTCTTCTCGCGTGACCCCGCGATCACGAACGCGAGTGTGAGACGAGGCGTAACAATAATTTTGAATTTTGAATCTGGACCAATTGCGAAAAAATAAGAATTCCGTAGTTCGTCAGCTCCGTAATATTTTAAGATTCCGAAACGTCCTCGTAGTTGAGTACATATGTGAGCGTGTATGTGTGAGAGTCATGTATCTTCTCTGAATGTGTTTTGACACATTCCACATGCCAGGTTTTCTAGGCTACCACCTTGGCGACTGCGCTATTTTTTCAACTAATAATAACTAATAAGTTTCTTCAACTAATAATAAGTTTGTCTGTTTTATATGCTGTCCTCATATGCAGCTGAAGCACTAATTATAATGTTCTTATAATATTATTTAGTACAATCACAAAAATAAACTATTTATAGTTCTAATATTTCATATAATAAAAGAGAAGTTAGAGATACATGCATAAAATATTTATGTAAAATATATTTACCTAGATGTTGACATTACAAAACATTACAAAAAACATTTAAAAACATTTAAAAAACACTTGAAGAAACATTCTTAAAACATTAAAAATAATGAGATAAGTTCTCTTTGCTTCATTAAAAAGATGTTTTTTTAATGTTTTTTAACGTTTGGAAAAATGTTTTTAAGGGGTAACACCACTCTAGAATTTTTGAAAAATCGATTATTTTTTGTGGCTTAAAATGTACTTTAGGGTCATAAAAATGATATGCAATTGGTCTCATAACGAAAAAAAAGTCGATAATAAGCGGCCCTATTACCGACCGAGTGAAAGGTCTTTCGGGTTCCTCAGAAGTCCACCAGGGTGAGAAAATACTGTAATACACATGTATGTGTAGAGTATTACCGTTAGAAAGCTAGTATCGTTGGACAGCCACTCTGTGTAGACGCTTTGCTTATTTTTCTCCGTTGATTGTTTTCTACACCTATAATAAATATACATTAATTATTCAGTTATTTTAAAGTTAAAAACAAACAAGATGAGTGATAAAACACCAGTGTATCAAGGAAAGAAATCCAAACGAGGGTCGAGTTCCAACTTGAAGAGACCACGTGCGTCAACGCGTCGGCCGTTGAATCGTTTTGAACTCGAGAAACCAAGCGTCTCGGACATTAGCACGTCGGTTAGAAAATTAGCAGCCATTGATCGTGACGACTTTCAAGTAGACGAAGGCTTTGGCTATCGAATCTTAAATTTCTTGGCCGTTTTCTCCGCTATATCGCAAGCCGTTGTATGCAAAAAGTGTAAGTCTGACGTGACATTCACCGAATCTGGAAAGCGTGGCCTCGGCTTCAAAATAATTATATCGTGTAAGAATTGTGATAATGTTGTTATACCTAGTTCTCCTTTTATTGAAAAAGGATTCGATATTAATCGTAGAATTATTGTTCTCGCTATGCGGCTACTGGAAGTTGGACTAAATGGTATAATAAAGTTCTGTGCGTTTATGGATCTTCCGCGACCAATTTTTCAATCGTTTTATGACCAAGTGGTTAAAAGAATTGCTAGTGAAGCTGAGGCCGTTTGTCAGCTAAGTTTGAAATCTGCTGTTCAAGAAGAAAAGGAGCAAAGTAATTCTAAAGGTGAAACAGACGACATAACAGTATCCGGCGATGGTTCTTGGAGAAAACGTGGTTTTTCGTCACTATATGGATTTGTCTCGCTTATTGGGTGGTACACAGGCAAAGTAGTTGATATTTTAGTTAAATCTAAGTACTGTAAGGCTTGTGAATTCTGGAATAAGAAAAGTGACACTGAAGAATATGAGGAGTGGGCCGAAACGCATAAAGAGGCATGCCAAGCGAATCATGAGGATTCCGCGGGTAAAATGGAGGTAAATGCCATCATAGAGATGTTTCAGCGTTCCGAATCATTATTCGATATGAAATATGCCAACTACGTGACGGGGATTCTAAAACATTCAAGGGCATTATGGATTCACAGCCCTATGAAGATTTTATCGTTAAAAAGAAGGAGTGCATTGATCATGTCCAAAAGCGGATGGGCTCTCGCCTTCGAAAACTAAAACAAAAGGACTTGGGGGAAAAGGCAAGTTAACTGGTAAGTTAATAGATGAATTGTCAATATATTACGGCCTGGCAATTCGCAGAAATCCTGATTCAATTGATAAAATGAAAAATAATATTTATGCAACGTTGTATCACAAATTATCAACTGACGCCAACCCACAACACGAACGGTGCCCGCCCGGAAAGGACTCTTGGTGCTCGTGGCAGAAAGCGCGTGCAACGGGGTCAGCGCACACTCATAAAACGCCTATGTCGGAACAAGTTTATAAGGCTATTCTTCCGATCTACGAAGAATTGAGTCGCGATGACCTGCTCCTTCGTTGCTTAGGCGGTTTCACGCAAAACAGTAACGAGAGCCTGAATGCAACAGTGTGGTCAATGGCTCCAAAAACTGTTTCCAGTGGCAAGCACGTCCTTGATACTGCCGTATACATTGCTACGGGCATGTTTAATGATGGATTATCAAGTGTGATGAGGGTGATGCAGGGATTGGGCATGAAAATTGGACCCAATTGCTATAATTTTTGCATAGAAGCAGATGAGCGCCGGATCAAACTTTCGGAGAGATCCCTTTCAGAGGAGGCTAAAAAGGCGAGAATGTCGTTAAAATCGTCCAGGAAGGAAGAGGAGGAAGCGAGCATCAATTTAGAAGGCCAAATGTATGAAGCAGGCATTGCAGATTAAAGGTAAAATAAAATTTTCAACAATAAAAGGCATTGAAAAACTTTAAGCGCCATTATCTCAAAATTACTTTTTTCGAACTGGGCGGACACATTGCACAAAGACCGTTCCACCGATCGATTTCAAATTTTAACAGTAACTTCGTAATTACGTTCTTCAGAGAAGTACGTAGCCGTTTTTTGATTGAATGTAAATTTTTTTTATAAACAATTGACTGACACATTTTTAGGTCAAAAATCGATTTTTTTCTTCATTAGTGCACAGTTTCTACAAAAATCAATTTAAAAAAAAATCTCTACGTACTTCTCTAGCCAATAACATCTAAATTAAGAAAATTTTTGGTTTGTTGTTTCAGGTCGAAAACTTTTCAAGATATGTGTCCGTCCGTGGAGGACTTTTTAAAAAAAGTTATTTGGGAAATACGCTGTATCGCCGCCATTTTGTTTACAAATGTCAATAAAAAAATTTCTTCCTATACTTTAATACATACTCAATTAACCCTCAAAAGGAAAATCCTATTCCTTTTCTCATTTTCCCACAATAAATTCACAAAATTAGGCCTTTTTTTTCAACCGCTAGAGTGGTGTTACCCCTTAATATTTTTAATATTTAATAAACGTTTATTTTAACATTTAGAAAATATTTTTTAAATATTAAATATTAGCATTCACAAAAATGTTTTTAAATGTTAAAATAAATGTTTATTAAGTATTAAAAAAGAAAACATTCTTTCAAATATTAAAAAACGTTATTTTAACGAAAAGAGAACTTATCGCATTATTTTTAACGTTTTAGAAATATTTTTTTAAATGTTTTTTTTAAATATTGTTTGCTCATTGAGTAACAAAAATAACTAATAAATAAGTAAAAAAATATTATATTATATTCGTAATATTTTTTAAATATTGCTGTAACATTGCTAAAGTAATATTTCAAATTAACATCACTGCAATGTCTATTGCACTGCAATATTCAATGTTGCAACATTATTATTATATGAAAATATATCTATAAGAATAGCAAACTTATATTTTTATTAAAAAAGATATTTTGTCTATAATATGGTAAATTAAATGTTATCATAACGTCATTTTTATGTTTTAAAACATGATTTAAAACATTATGTTTAAAGTTGTTCAGTACATTAATAGGCTACTTAAGCATTTTAAATATTCAAAGTTTTTTTAATGTAGATTCCTTGACGTCACTGAAACTTCGTCTATGGCTTTCAACCGATTGCAAAATATTTTGTTTATTTTGTTCATTCTTTGATAAAGTTAATGAAAAGTCTTACATTAGTTTCACCCCTCTCTCAGCAACGTCGTTAACCAGTGGTTAACATTATCCCCTTCTTGTAATATTCAACGTATATTATGAAAATACAACTGTTCAAAATAAAAATCTTTGTTTTAAAATTAAATGTTTAATTCCTCTTCAGTAACATTTAATATCTTTACTCAAAATATTGCAAAAAAACCTTTTACATTTCTTATATTTGAGGTATTTCAAAATTTATTATTTATATGTAGAATACGAAACAAAGTTAATTTCTTATTTTTTAAAGTAATTATGTGTTGAAACTAAATAGAATAAAGCCCTAATTCAATAATAATACCCAATCACTACATTAAATTAAAAAATATAAAATAATACCAAAATTAGCGAAAAGCGTAAATTTTAAGCTTCTTAGGACAAGGGTTAGAGTTAAAATTTTGGACCAAAATTTTTAATTTTGAGTTTTTAAACCAGGCATCACCAGAAAATGCCTGGGGAGCAAAGATTTTAGATACTTTGGTTTTTCTGGAACACTCTAATAAAGACTCACCTTATTCTCACGGACCGATCGACGCTGAGAGCTGTTATACGTCCAAGTGCGGCGCATGCGTATGCAGTACTGACGTGAAGTGGAGGATAGGTAAGGAAGGTACCAATCTCTTGAGCACCATAATCTATACGGTTTTAGAGAAACCATCGGTTTTATGTTTTGTCGATCTGTGAGACCGTAAGGTGAGTTCAGAAAGGTTAATTCAATAGGGAGCAATGTGTCCAGATTTAAATCTTATTGAAAATCTTTGAGACAATTTCGGCAGAAAAGCATGCAATTATGTACCTGCTCCACAATAAATACAAGAATTCTAACAGTTCTTGAAACGGGTTTTTGAATAGGGTAATATTACGCAGAGTGAAATTTCTTATGAGCATACTCATAAGGAGTATGCCTCGCCGTATGGAAAGTAATCCGTGCAAGAAGTGGTCAGACACACTACTAATCCAGTCTAACATGTTCTGTGACGTGACGATTTTTGAAGATCGTCCGTCACTGGAGGTTATTAAGGAAGCAAGAATGCGCTTCCGAGCTGAAGGGTGGGTGTCGCGTCCTAGCCGTAAGGCGAGGGGATGCGCACCCGTAAATAGCGAAAGTGTATTAGAAGTAAGAGCGGACGGTCGAACGAGCGTCAACAGGATCGGAGTCGACGAGAAGAGGAAGCCACGGCAACGGGCGGAAACGAAGAGAGACGACAGGTTGGAGGCCGAATATCAGGTGAATAGTTTCCGCAATTTGGGGTATCCCTGCTAGAAAGGGCAGACCGATAGGGCTACATGTTTTCAGAGCCAGTACCACAGAGCTGCAAGGACCTCGACATCAGTTGCCGATCGAGAGAGAGAGAGAGAGAGAGAGAGAGAGAGAGAGAGAGAGAGAGAGA
>NW_022639671.1:357172-363575 GCF_010583005.1 Odontomachus brunneus | reverse complement strand
AGAGAGAGAGAGAGAGACTGGGAGCTGCCACGAGGAAACCGCAAGGGCGGAGCGGATCGACCTCGCGGACGAGCGGAGGACAGCCGCGGCCGAAGCACAGTGTCGGCAAGCGAATCCTCCGCGACCCGGAGCGTCCGCTGAGCTAGCACGGACTCTGCAAGACTCCACAGGCAATCTGAAATAACGGCTGTCGAAGATGCGAGGCTCAAGGACGAAACAACAAATCGATAAGCTGCCGAGTTGCCAAACAGAGAAGAGAAAAACAGCGAAGGAACAAAGTCAGATAAACAGTTCTGGAGAAGTAGCCAATCAAAGGTCGCCAACCGGTGAAAAGAGGGATCAAATCGGGAATAAAATCCGGCCTCACAAACCAGCGGGAGCTCTCGTGATTTTGCGATTGAACGGCA
Organism: Odontomachus brunneus; assembly: GCF_010583005.1. Classification (NCBI taxonomy): domain Eukaryota; kingdom Metazoa; phylum Arthropoda; class Insecta; order Hymenoptera; family Formicidae; genus Odontomachus; species Odontomachus brunneus. The sequence continues at coordinate 363,168 of NW_022639671.1, read as the reverse complement.
AGTGTGTAAAGGACGTGACGCCCACCAGGCTGCAACAGCAAGGACGACGACGCCGACGAATGCCGTGAGGCCGACTCCGCTCGAGTTGCTGATTTTGTTTGTGTGACCTGGAAGGGGATCGCCGCTGCTTGCTGACGACTGCGACCGATTCGCGACCGACGATATTTGGTGAGTCCATTCTGGAAAGACGGTCCTTATAGTTGTTCTTTTGGAGTCGCGGATCGGGAGACGCGTCGACGGCCGAGGCCCGGCCGTCTCCACGGGAGGTTACGGGAACCGCATCCGCCTCGTTAGCGAGGAGAGCTCACACGATCGGGGTAACGTTATCGACCGTCCCCGTCGTAACCGAGGACGAACACACATCGCCGCGCCGAACAATCGGGAAATAGCTGTCGTGAGCTTTGAAGGTCGTAATCGAGACGACCCGCTGCCGTAGAGATTGTCGCGAGTGCGAATAAAGACTTGTAACAAACTAGCTGCCGAAAATAAATCTGTGTCCTGGACAGAAGATCACAGTCCTCCTGTCTTATTGCGACCACTACCCGTCCTTAGAGCACCTCCGACCGCGAACGAACCAGCCCCTCTACCGAAGGGCGGCTGAGTTGCCGAATGGTCGTACCGGCGACCGACCCTTCTCTAGTCGACAATTTATAGAGTTAGTGAAAATAGTATGATGGTACGGTCGACCGTACCTGGCGCCCAATTCCGGAAGGTCGACCGGAGTCGCGAGTGTCGTTAGGAGTGAAACCGGGTTTCACTCCGTCGAGCAATCGCCGTAGATTTATCCAGCGCTGTCTCCGCGAGCCGACTACACGAGGAAAAGGCGTTGCAGTTCATACACACACCCATACATATACACACACGCGTACGTGCGCTGACGCTCACCAGAAAGAATAATGAGAGTGGCCATGCCCGCATTTAGAACGTGATAGGAAAGTTGGCTGATTTGCAGTGCATCTATGTCCATTTTTCGTGGACGTAGAACTACTAAGCCAATGTCCACGACTGTCGCGTCCGTTATACTTCTATACAATGATAGTAAGTTAGAAAAAGGCAAGATGTCCAAACGCTCTAATCTTGTCTCACCACTGATGAGCGGACCGCGAAACGTAGGCACGTAGCGAGCTAGCGACGATCTTATCGCAAAGCTAGATCATCTCTCATCAGTATAAGAGTCGGAAAGAAAATTATATCGGAAGCTGAAGGTGTCGCTGGGCCGGAACTCGATCCCGGGACTTTTCGCTTGCCGGGCGAGTGCTTTTTCAATTGAGCTACACAAGCTCCCTGTTCCAATAGATCTTCTCTCGTCCTCATATATGATAATTGTTTGTTTGTCAATGTGGTGCTCGTGTTCCTTAGTTCGCTGTATATCTTACTTCAGTATCGTCTTTCACGCGCTGCGTTTTGAATAATTTGGGAAGGAAAAAAGATTTCGAAACTGGGCAATATAAGATAATAAATATATATCCCAGACAGTATACAATATTTACAAAATATTTTAGGAATATAGATATTAAATAATTTATAAATATTCTAATGTCCGAAATTTTCAGATATGAAAAAGATTATGATAAATATTTTATAATAAATATTTAAAAATATTTATAAAAAATATTTATATTTATTTAAAAATATTTATAAATCTTCCCCAGACAGCACAAAATATTTATAAAATATTTACAAAATATTTATAAGATTTATTTGAATATTTTATAAATATTTACCAAAATATTTCATAAATATTTTTATGATCTTAGCTTCAATTATAGATCATAAATATTTATCATAAACATTATAAAAATATTTATTAAAATATATGTATTTATATACTTTTTTCTCTTTTCTGAACTTTTCTTAAATTTTTAAAATATATATGTTCTTAGTTTTCACTTTATATTGTTTCACACGTTACTTAATTCAAGTTAAATTTTACTTCGAAAATTTGTTTACCAATGCCGAGATTCGTACCTGAGACCTTTGGTTCATTGAGTAATTTAGTTATTGTGCCACTATCATTTTGATTGAGAGACGCTTTGTATTGTATACATGTGGTATATTTATGTACAAAAACAAATAATTTATTTAAAAAAAGAGAATAGAAATGTTTTAAATGCAAAATGTATGTTTGAAAAATATGTAAAAAGTATATTTAAAAAATCTTTATTTGTTTCAAAAGTAAATAAAATGTAAATAAATTATTTTGTAAATTTAAATAAATTGTTTTCTGATAATAAAAGAAACTTTAATTTGAAACACAAAAAAGGTACTTTTAATATTAGAAAATAATTTATTTAAATTTATAAAATGGTTTACTTGTACTTTATTTACTTTTAAAACAAGTAAATATTTATTTAAACATAGTTTTTACATAAAAAAAACTAATTTTCTTCTTGTAAAGAAGTAAATTTTTTCTAGAAATTTATAATTTTACAGCTTATTTCACAAATTTTAAAAAATATTACTTTATATTTATTACATATTTCCTAAAATGTAACAAATATTTTTTTAAGTTAAAAAATTATATTTAACAAAATATATTTCCTTGATTTGAAGAATGTTTTCAATATACATTACCAATTTAAATTTTAATTTTATTATTTTTCATTAATTTAATAATTATAAATAATTACATGTATTTTTTCATGTATACTATTTAAAGAAATATTTAAAAAATATGACTACAAATATTTATTTTTTGTTTACTATAAATATTGTATGAAATATTTAGCCTATATTTTAATAATATTTTGAATACAGATTTTGATACTTTTTTCTTTATGTATAGAAATATTTATAAAATATTTATATTTTTAAAAAATAATTGGACCTAAATATTCATGAATCTTTATCATAATTATTGTGTGCTGTATGGCTCCATAAATTATAAACTTTTTGATAAAAGTACTTATAAAAAATTTTTTTCATAAATATTTTTAAATATTTATTATATTTGTTGTTATGCTTGAAAATCTCGGACATTTGAATATTTATAAAAATATTTATAATTATATTTAATATCCATATTTTTAAAATATTTTGTAAATATTGTGTGCTGTCTGGGATTCAACATTTATATATACAATACATTAGTTATTTTATTTAAAATAGGAGCACAATACACATATATTTTATTTATTTTGAATAATAATAAATACTTATTCAATAGGCCCTCTTCCCCGCGATGCATGCTCTTTTCTCTCTTTACACCTGCCTCTTTCTCTTCCTTCTCTATCCCTTTCTCTTCCTCTTCCTGACTCTTTCGTCGCTTCTGCCTCTACTTCTGCCACTGTTTAGAATAGCAATGACAGTTGCTTGAATAATATTATTTAATATTTCAGGCTGTAACAACAAATTAATACTGACAAGAAAGTGATGCCAACTGCAAAATCGGTTTCGGAACAAGACATAGCGCGTTCGATGGCCGTAATGTAGAGTATGAAAATTGTAAAAGGGTTTGGGTGAATGGGCCTTCATTTCCAAAATATTGCGAACAAAGTGAGAGTCACAGAGCTGTGCCACATATAAGGTATAAGCACACATTTTTATCGACGCAGCGGAGCTAAGCAGACTAAGGCTCTTACACAAGTACTTTTAGCTTCGGCGGTGAGCGTTCGAATCCGGTCGATGAAACGATCACGTTCAATGTTTTTTTGTACTATCAGACATATATGTATACCTGTAGTATATATTTTTTGTATTTCTGTGTTGATGTAACTATTATGTGAGCAATTAAGGCAATGTCACGGTAATAGAAAATAATATAAAAATGTATTGTTTATAATTATTACAGAATAACGTGTTGAATGTTTTGCACTATGTATAATATGAAAAATACATACATAATTCGCACAAGGTGGTCGTATATGGGAAGAGAAGTATTTCAGCAAACACAGCGTAACACGTAATATACATATTCATTGTAATTTTCTACTCGACGATATAACTATTATATAATGCGTATGTTATATAATAGTTGCATTGGGATACTTCCCTGCATATATGACTACCTTGAATTATATATACAGGGTGTCCCGCGTAAGACGTACAAAAAGAAAAATATAAGTAGAATACATAAAAGTAAACAAAAATTGTATAGGTCATTTTTCAAACCACGTAAAATTTCGAGATATTAATTAAAGTAGTTGGACATATCAGAGCGCGACGAAACGGCAGGCGGGACATACGGCTCGCCGCGGTCGGCGAAAGAAATGGACGATTGCTTGCGGGCCTATTTTATAGGCCAGAGAGGTGGACCGTTTGGCATACTGAAATGAGTAGCTCCGTGTGTGCGTCCGTATACATGTGCGTTCTTCCATTTTCTTTGCCGGCCGCGGCGAGCTGTATGTCCCGCCTGCCGTGTCACCGAGCTCTGATATGTCCAACTACTTTAATTAATATCTCAAAATTTTACGTGGTTTGAAAAATGACCTATACAACTTTTGTTTACTTTTATGTATTCTACTTATATTTTTCTTTTCGTACGTCTTACGCGAGACACCCTGTATATATAATTCGAACAAGGTAGTCGTATATGCAGGGAAGTATCCCAATGCAACTAATATATAACACACGCATTATATAATAGTTATATCGTCGAGTAGGAAATTACAATGAATATGTATATTACGTGTTACACTGTGTTTGCTGGAATACTTCTCTTCCCATATACGACCACCTTGTGCGAATTATATATATTTTTTTCATATTATGTACCCTAACAGCACGCGACGTACTGCGTATCATCCCATTTTCGTACTCATTGTACTGTGATCATCTGTGACGTACTAAGTTGAACACTAGAACGTCACTTATAGTATCATTCGGTTTTCTTTCACGTGCGAATGTTCTCAAATTTCACTCAGGGATACGGAAATGATACGTACACTTTTCTATCGCGTGCGTACATTCTCAGGTTTGACTGAAATGATACGTACGCATTTGTATCGCGCGTGTATTTACTCAGAACGTACTCATTCGATCGCAGTACATATGAAAACATTTTGAGATGATCGCAATATACGCATTGCGATCTACTCAGAACGTACTCATTCGATCGCAGTACATATGAAAACATTTTGAGATGATCGCAATATACGCATTGCGATCTACTCAGAACGTACTCAGAACGTCCCCGTGCTATTAGGGTTATACAGTTTTTTCGGAGAAAATAATCTCTTTAGATTTAATATTGGTACTTGTTTAATTTTGTAGTTCTTTTTTATTTCATTAAAATATTATATTCTTAAACGAAATATCATTTTTTAAAATGATGAAAATAAAACTTTTATTTCGTTCAAGGAAACCATGTCATTTGATGAAACAACACTATTGTTTTAAATAATATTTTTTAAAAGTTTCTCTCAAAATTTAGTAATTCGATTTGTTTAATTTGGATTTTCTTGAATTTTTTAATTTTTTTTTTGTTTGGATTAATCATTATAACATTTTGTTAAAAATGTAAAAGTAATTATCACTGGTTCACTACTTTACATTAATATTCATCGCATATCGAATGTTGCATTGTTTCAATATCTATCAGCAAATTATCCAATGAACAACAAGTAAAAATTATGTAACTATTATTTGGTGTTTGCTAGGTATGTTATAATATACTGTGAACACTATAAAAATACATTATATAAGCATGAATCGTAAGAACATCGTTGGAGTCATCAGAGTCACCGCGTGCGCGCTCGATCGTCAGGTTAAGCAACAGTTTAATGCGGTCAGGACATGGATGGGCGATCAGCAGCGGTATACCGCCCGCTTGATCGAAATTATCGCAGGAGGATTCATGAAAGTTTGGAATGTGTTGACAACCTTCAATATCTCTAGTAGTTTATGAGACATGAGAAAATTAGGAATATAAGTATATTTTTGTAAACATTATGATTTTCTTATTTTTCACCTTTGCATAATAATTCTCAGTATTTGATTACTATCAATATTTAACAGTGATTTTATTATCAGTATTCACCAGAAATTAAGTACTAGCC
>NW_022639671.1:356295-357162 GCF_010583005.1 Odontomachus brunneus | reverse complement strand
GTATTCACCAAAAATTAAGTACTGGCCAAAAAATTACTGAATTACTGGTAATATTTAATCACTAATAATTTTTCAGTATTTCTTAGTATGATATTTCTATAAGGGATATACGTGATGTACAGAAATCTTTCCGTTTTCATTCCGTCCTGAGACTGCAGACATCGCTGCGAACGTTCGCATGACATTCGCAGCGAAATTCTATAGTAGCTGCTACCCCAGACATAGGGACGTACTCAGAACGTACTCAGTCGATCGCAGTACATATGAGAACATTCTGAGATGATCGCAATATACGCATTGCGATCTACTCAGAACGTCCTCAGAACGTTCCCGTGCTGTTAGGGTATAATGCAAAATATTCAACACGTTATTCTATAATAATTATAAACACGTTTATATTATTTTACGTTTTTATTATTTTACGTTTTTATATTATTTTCTATTACCGCGACGTGACATTGCCCTAATTGCTCACATAATTACATCGAGACAGAAATACGAAAAATATGTACTACATATATATACATATACTATATATAAAATATATATACAGGGTATCTCACACTCTCTTCCGGGCATTTAGTGGGGACGTAGAATGGGTTGATGTGAACATAAAAGTCCTATATCGTATTGCGAAATTCGTAATAATAGTCAAATAATTAATTATGAAAGATTAAGGAAAAGCGTGTGCTGAATGGTAGAGGATGGACTTGAGTCACAGCGCAGCCCAATAATATAGCGTACGGATATCGCGCGTGGCGATTGGAAAACAACGCACCACTACCTATTCTTATACCGCTGCGTTCTTACGTCTTGCCTCACCGCGTTGTTACGAGATGACACACACACACACACACACACACACAC
>NW_022639671.1:356090-356183 GCF_010583005.1 Odontomachus brunneus | reverse complement strand
AAATTTTTCAGACAAAAGTTGTTTGGTTTCGAGGACACCATAAGATGGTACCATCGCTTTGACCTTGAAGAATTATTTGAAAGTCACATGAAA
>NW_022639671.1:355298-356080 GCF_010583005.1 Odontomachus brunneus | reverse complement strand
TGATGTACAGAAATCTTTCCGTTTTCATTCCGTCCTGAGACTGCAGACATCGCTGCGAACGTTCGCATGACATTCGCAGCGAAATTCTATAGTAGCTGCTACCCCAGACATAGGGACGTACTCAGAACGTACTCAGTCGATCGCAGTACATATGAGAACATTCTGAGATGATCGCAATATACGCATTGCGATCTACTCAGAACGTCCTCAGAACGTTCCCGTGCTGTTAGGGTATAATGCAAAATATTCAACACGTTATTCTATAATAATTATAAACACGTTTATATTATTTTACGTTTTTATTATTTTACGTTTTTATATTATTTTCTATTACCGCGACGTGACATTGCCCTAATTGCTCACATAATTACATCGAGACAGAAATACGAAAAATATGTACTACATATATATACATATACTATATATAAAATATATATACAGGGTATCTCACACTCTCTTCCGGGCATTTAGTGGGGACGTAGAATGGGTTGATGTGAACATAAAAGTCCTATATCGTATTGCGAAATTCGTAATAATAGTCAAATAATTAATTATGAAAGATTAAGGAAAAGCGTGTGCTGAATGGTAGAGGATGGACTTGAGTCACAGCGCAGCCCAATAATATAGCGTACGGATATCGCGCGTGGCGATTGGAAAACAACGCACCACTACCTATTCTTATACCGCTGCGTTCTTACGTCTTGCCTCACCGCGTTGTTACGAGATGACACACACACACACACACACACACACACACACACACACACACACACACACACACA
>NW_022639671.1:350315-355212 GCF_010583005.1 Odontomachus brunneus | reverse complement strand
TATATATATATATATATATATATATATATATATATATATAAAATTGGGTTGTCGGAAAGGTCATGACGCATTTTTGCAACAGATGGCGCTAGTTCATTTTTGGAAGTACTAGAGTCATTCGTATCTATGTTATTGCTATGTCATCTTATAGTTCTGGCTTCATTCTAAAAAAAAAATTGAGCAATTTGGTTGAGTTTTGGAGATTTTATAACAAGTTAAAGATGGAAGATCAAACTGTGCATTTTCGCCATATATTACTGTTTTACTTCCGTAAAGGAAAGAACACATGTCAAGCTTGTGAAAAGTTGCGTAAAGTTTACGGTGACAATGCTGTACAAGAACGTCAGGGTCAACGATGGTTCACGAAATTCCGTGCTGGTGATTTTGATTTCAAAGACGCTCCTCGGTCTGGGAAGCCTATCGAGGTTGATGACGACAAAATAAAGGCATTGATCGAGTCTAAACCACGTTACACGACACGAGAGATTGCAAAAACATTAAACATCCATTATTCAAGCGTTCACGACCACCTGAAGAAGCTGGGATACATAAGCAAGCTCGATATTTGGGTTCCTCATAAACTCAAAGAAGATTATTTGACGGCACGTATAAACATATGCTCATTAAACGTGAGGAAAACGATCCTTTTTTGAAGCGACTGATAACTGGTGATGAGAAGTGGATTGTTTACAACAAGGTGTTGCGTAAACGGTTTTGATCCCGACGTGATGATTTGCCTCAAACGATATCGAAAGCAAACATTTATCAGAGGAAGTTTATGCTCTCAGTGTGTTGGGATTTTAAAAGTACCGTGTTTTTTGAGCTCCTATCAAGCAAACTAAACAATCAATTCGAATATATACTGTCGGCAATTGGACAGTTTGAACGAATTTATCATCCAGAAACGTCCAGAGCTCGTTAAAGAAGTTGTGTTCCATCACAACAACGAGAGACCGCACACAAGTTTGATCACCCAAAAATCAACCCAAGTTTGATCGTCAAAAATTATTGGAGCTTGGATGGGATGTGTTGCCACACCCATCATACTCGCCTGACCTTGCACCGTCAGACTTCTACTTGTTTCGCTCTCTTCAAAACTCCTTGTGTGGTATAACGTTCAATCTAGATGAGGCTGTAAATCAGCACCTTGTTCAATTTTTCGCCGATAAAAATAGGTCCTTCTATTAAGTGCTTCTATTAGGTCCTTCTATTAGGTACAACTTTGCTTCCGCCGTTTTTTTTCCGAAATTCGAGGCTTTATTGTAAAAAAACTGGTTATACGTTTATGATTCAAAATATTGACCATCGCTGGCCATTACTTTCTCCCATCTTTCGGGCAGCGTACGAATCCCGCGTCGAAAAAACTGGTCATCTTTTGAGACGATCCACGAATCGACCCAATTCTTTACTTCTTTATAAGATTGGAAGTGCTGGTCAGCCATGCCGTGTGCCATTGATCGAAACAAGTGATAGTCAGAGGGAGCAACGTCTAGAGAATATGGCGGGTGGAGTAGGACTTCCCATTTCAACGTTTCCAAGTATGTCTTGACCACTTTTGCAACATGGGGTCGAGCATTGTCATGCTGCAAAATCACTTTATCGTGTCTCTCGTTGTATTGCGGCCGTTTGTTTTTCAATACTCGGCTCAAACGCATCAATTGCGTTCGATACCGATCGCCTGTGATTGTTTCAGTCGGTTTTAACAGCTCATAATATACTACGCCGAGCTGGTCCCACCAAATACAGAGCATGACCTTGGAGCCATGAATATTCGGTTTGGCCGTCGACGTGGAAGCATGGCCGGGAACTCCCCATGATTTTCTGCGCTTGGGGTTATCGTAATGAACCCATTTTTCGTCCCCAGTCACAATGGGATGCAGAAATCCCTTCCGTTTTTGCCCTTCAAGCAGCTGTTCACAAGCAAACAAACGCCGCTCAAAATCTCTCGGCTTCAATTCGTACGGCACCCAATTTCCTTGCTTCTGAATCATTCCCATGGTTTTGAGGCGTTTTGAAATGGCTTGTTGAGTCACTCCCAATGATCGTGCCAATTCTTCTTGATTTTGACACGAGTCTTGATCAAGTAATGCCTCCAATTCTGCATCTTCGAAAACCTTCTCTCTTCTACCGCTATGCCGGTCTTCGACGTCAAAATCACCGTTCTTAAAGCGTTGAAACCACTCACGACACGTTATTTCATTAATAGCGGCCTCACCATAAGTATTTGAGAGCATTCGATGAGCCTCATATTGAAGCAGAAAATTAAAACCTCCCGCAAATGACGAGAATTTGGCTCGTAAACTGACATTTTCAATCGAGAATAACTTTATAATGCAAAGACAAATCGACTAATGTTTCTATGGGGTTATGTTGACAGATGCCCAAGTTTATTGTATGACGTCTATGATCTATTTATTTCGACCACCACTTACCGCTAAAGCCATTTATAGGAAAACGGCGGAAGCAAAGTTGTATACCTAATATAAACAAGAAATTATGAAGCTCACTGAAAGATGGCAAATGGTTATCGAACAAAACGGGCAATATATCATTGATTGATCTTTGTTCTTTATATAAATAAATGATCTTTGAAAAACAAAAAAAATACGTCATAACTTTTCCGACACAACTCAATATATAATTATATATATATTTTTTCATATAATACACAGTGCAAAACATTATATCAAAAATAATTGTAAATAGTATGCTTTCACATTATTTTCCATTATCGCGACGTGACACTGCCCTAATTGCTCACAATTACATCGTCACATAAATACAAAATATTTACAGGATGTCTGACTCGTACCGTACCAGAGTTAATATATAGTTAGAATAGATAGAATAGAATAGAATAGGGTTGAGTAGTGGGATGGATATCTATTTTTAAACAACTACGTCAACTTTTTAGATATTAACAACGAAAAATTTCTACCGAGCAATAGCCCATTGGTCAATCAGCACTGCGATAAAATGAATGCTGTACGCGCTGTAGCATCGGCATGACAGACTAGCCGGCCCAGCCTCCTAGGAACGCGTTTTCCTCGTAGACTGCCGATCTTTCGTTGTTAATATCTCAAAATTTCATGTGATAGTTTAAAAAAGACACCCATTCCATTACTCATCCCGACCTATTTTAGCTACATATTAGTTCTAATACGGTAATAGTCAGATACCCTGTTTACTACAAAGCGTATTTATATGTGTATATATATATATATATATATATATATATATATATATATGTCCGATAGTGCGATAATAAACATTGTACACGATTGTTTTGCCGGCCGGACTTGCAAGCACGCCGCTAACGCTAAAAGTACTGGTATGGGAGCCTTAGAGCCAACGCACATCCGTAACATGTTACGTTACGTTAAGTACTGACAATACAATGGCCATACCTGTACGTAAACTTAAATTTAAATCAACGCACAAAGAAATTCGTAAACTTAACATGTTACGGATGTTCTCGTGCGGAGGCTCTTAGTCTGCTTAGCTATGCTGCGTCGACGAAAGTGTGTGCCAGGTTATACCTTATATTTGGCATGGCTTTGTGACTCTCACTTTGATCGCAATATTTTGGAAACGAAAGCTCATTCATCCAATCCCTTTTATAGTTTTCATACTCTACATTACGGCCATCGAACGCGCTATGCTTTGTTCCGAAACCGATTTTGCAGTTGGCGTCATTTTCTTGTCAGTATTAATTTGTTACTAAAGTCTAAAATGTTAAATAATATCATTCAAACAACTGTCACTGCTATTCTAAGCAGTGGCAGAAATAGAAGCAGAGGCAGAAGCGACGAAAGAGTCAGAGGAAGAGGAAGAGAAAGGGATAGAAATGAAGGAAGAGGAAGAGGCAGGTGTGAAGGAAGAGGGAAAGGAGTATGCATCGCGGGAAAGAGGACCTATTGAATAAATATTTATTATTATTTAAAATAAAAAAATATATATGTGTATCGTACTCCTATTTTAAATAAAATATGTAATGCATTCTATACATACATTTTGTGTCTCAAACAGCATACAATATTTACAAAATAGTTTGGAAATATACATATTAAATATTTTATAAATATTCAAATGCCCGAAATTTTCAAATATAAAAATAATTATAATAAATATTTGAAAATAATGATGAAAAATATTTTTCATACTTTTTTCATAAATACTTATGAGAAGGTTTACAATTTATGGAAGATTTATGATAAATCTTTTTTATAAATATTTTTAAATATTTATCATAATCTTTTTCATATCTGAAAATCTCGGACATTAAATATTTATAAATTATTTAATATCTTGTGACGTGACGATTTTTTGTTATCGTCCGTCACTCGGAAAGTCGTGAGCAAGCCGAAAGCGGGCTTCCCGGCTGCAGGTGGATGTCGCGTCCTAACGGTAAGGCGAATAGGACGCGAGCCTGCGTGGCCCGAATATTTCGTGTATAGAATAAGAGTGCGGGTGACGAGAGGTCGGGTCAGGAAGAAGAGGACTTCAGGGAGGATCTGCTGCCTCCGAGGGAGAGAGAAGTCAGGCTCAGGAGCATCGGACGGACCAAAAATCTCAGGTGAATCGCTTCCTTATTATTGTATTAGTAAGTAAGGACCGACAGTTGAATCCGTTCTAAGGAGGCCTGTTTTAGCCGAATACCCCTGCTAACGAAAAGAGCGCAGAGAAAGAGAGAGAGAGAGAGAGAGAGAGCTGCCGAGGTGGATCAGTCCTGAGCTGCCGCAAGGGAGCCGCTGGGACGGAGTCGACTGACACCGCGGACGAGCGGAGGACAGGTGCTAGCATGACGAGTCCGACAAGCACGTCCTCCGCGACCCGGAGCGTCCTCCGAGCCAGGCGAAGACGCCGCGAGGCTCGAGGACTGAAGAAACAACGGCTG
>NW_022639671.1:341357-343320 GCF_010583005.1 Odontomachus brunneus | reverse complement strand
CGAGGACCAGCATCGCGACCGCGAGCAAGGATATTTATATTGTGTTAGTAAGAATCGCTGCCGAATTACGGAATTTCGCGAGTTGTTGTCGTGTGAACGCGGGCAAAACATTCCGTCATTGTAATTAGCTACCGTCGAATAAAATTCGAAGAGAGAACATCCGCCTTCATTATTTCAGCACCCGCCAACTACTAATCCTTCCGACATCGCGTGAACCAGCCCCTCTACCGAGAGCAGGGCTGAGCTGCCGGACGTGCGAGCGAGCCGTTCGGGCGGAGGGCCGGTTGTCCTCGTCGGCGAGACCACCGCTTAGAGTAATACTTAGTGTTGAGACTTATTTAGTGGGTACGGACCGCCGTACCTGGCGCCCATCTAGAGCTTTGTTTTGTTCGTGTGAGCTGTCGGGTCTCGCCGGATCTGCCGAACGGTCGCCGAGGCGCGAAGAAAACATCATTTTGTGTCGCTGCACTCGATTAGTGAAACCGGCCGCACGAGCCGCGAGTGTAGCGTTACAATCTATATTTCTATAATATTTTGTAAATATTGTGTGCTGTCTGGGATATATATTTATTATTTCATGTTGTTCGGTTTCCAAATTTTTTTTCCTTTCCAAATTACGTAAAACACAGTGCGCGAAAGACGAGACTGATGAGAGATGATCTAGCTTTGCGATAAGATCGCCGTTAACTCACTTCGTGCCTACATCGTGTGGTCCACTCATCAGTGGTGAGACAAGAACAGAGCGATTGGACGTTTATCTTTTTCTAACTTATTATCATTGTATAGAAGTATAACGGATGCGACGATCGTGAACATTGGCTTTGTAATTCCATGTCCATCCAAAATGGATAGTTGCAAAAGGTGTTGTAAATCAACCAACTTTCTTATCACGCTCTAAATGCAGGCATTTCTCTCTACAAGACATGTATGATAACAACTGAATGTTATAACTGATTTGATAAACGCAATAATGATTTGATAAACGTAATCAGTGAATTTAATAATTAAAGCATTATTTAAATATTGAGCTGAATGCAAAAAAACTATAATAGACAATGCATACTTTCAGCAACAATTGAAAAGTGAAGAAAGCATGGTGAAAAAATATATAAATAAATTTTACTATAGGTCGAACATAAAAAAAATTATTGAACGTGAATTGGAAGTAAAGTTGGAATTTACATCAATTACATGTAAACAACATTATGAAAAATTAAGAACAGCGGTATTATCAGCGGTAATTGCCTAAGAAATTTTTGCGCTGCTGTCAATAGATGTCTTAATGGAAAATATAGTACAAAAGCCAAAAAACATATTTTTATTTCCGCACAAGCAAAGTATTTTCAGCAAAACTGAAAAGGAATCGTGAACATAAACATGTATAAATATGTTTAAGGTGTAGTAAAAAGAAATCCATTATTTTTACATGAAATTGAAGGCTTTATTTAGCATAGCTAAAATGATCCGATTTAGGTCAAATATGTACCGTTTTATTCGATAACTTGTTGCCATTTTGAAGGTAATTCCATTATGCCTCTGTTTCGAACGGCCCGAGGGTGGAGAGCGGCCGGTTCGTTATGCGGGATGCGGATTGATGTCCGCTCGCCGTGTGGAGACCGCGGTCTTCGTCGCTAGCAGTCCGCTATCCAGCGGCCCTGTAAGATGACGTGGGGTGCAAGTGATTCGCGACGTTATTCGGCGACGGGAGTCTTTGGCTCCGTGTTTTGTATATGCCGCGTCTCTGGCAGCGTCTAAGTCCCGTGCGGGCGTGAAGGCGAGCTCGGCTCGCGTGTATATGCTGCGTCCCGGGCAGCGACTAAGTCCTGTGCGGACGTGAAGGCGAGCTGGGCTCGCGCGTATATGCTGCGTCCCTGGCAGCGACTGAGTCCTGTGCGGACGTGAAGGCGAGTACTGCTCGCGTGTATATGCTGCGTCCCTGGCAGCGACTGAGTCCTGTGCGGAC
>NW_022639671.1:339987-340159 GCF_010583005.1 Odontomachus brunneus | reverse complement strand
GGATCAGTCCTGAGCTGCCGCAAGGGAGCCGCTGGGACGGAGTCGACTGACACCGCGGACGAGCGGAGGACAGGTGCTAGCATGACGAGTCCGACAAGCACGTCCTCCGCGACCCGGAGCGTCCTCCGAGCCAGGCGAAGACGCCGCGAGGCTCGAGGACTGAAGAAACAAC
>NW_022639671.1:326310-339977 GCF_010583005.1 Odontomachus brunneus | reverse complement strand
TAAGAACAGCGGTATTATCAGCGGTAATTGCCTAAGAAATTTTTGCGCTGCTGTCAATAGATGTCTTAATGGAAAATATAGTACAAAAGCCAAAAAACATATTTTTATTTCCGCACAAGCAAAGTATTTTCAGCAAAACTGAAAAGGAATCGTGAACATAAACATGTATAAATATGTTTAAGGTGTAGTAAAAAGAAATCCATTATTTTTACATGAAATTGAAGGCTTTATTTAGCATAGCTAAAATGATCCGATTTAGGTCAAATATGTACCGTTTTATTCGATAACTTGTTGCCATTTTGAAGGTAATTCCATTATGCCTCTGTTTCGAACGGCCCGAGGGTGGAGAGCGGCCGGTTCGTTATGCGGGATGCGGATTGATGTCCGCTCGCCGTGTGGAGACCGCGGTCTTCGTCGCTAGCAGTCCGCTATCCAGCGGCCCTGTAAGATGACGTGGGGTGCAAGTGATTCGCGACGTTATTCGGCGACGGGAGTCTTTGGCTCCGTGTTTTGTATATGCCGCGTCTCTGGCAGCGTCTAAGTCCCGTGCGGGCGTGAAGGCGAGCTCGGCTCGCGTGTATATGCTGCGTCCCGGGCAGCGACTAAGTCCTGTGCGGACGTGAAGGCGAGCTGGGCTCGCGCGTATATGCTGCGTCCCTGGCAGCGACTGAGTCCTGTGCGGACGTGAAGGCGAGTACTGCTCGCGTGTATATGCTGCGTCCCTGGCAGCGACTGAGTCCTGTGCGGACAAGGACGACTCGCGCGGAGTCGTGATCCCAACAGTAGGTTCTGTCGGCGATAATATTCAGTATGCGCAATACTGAGATGTCGCGAAGAGAGACGTCCACCGCAGTGGAGATGTCAAGGTAATCCGATATGGTCGCGCGAAGCCTTCTCTCGATCATCGATCGTATTGAGAAGGTTGGAGATCCGTGGAGTTACCGTACACTTCGTAACACCGAGGTCAACGTGTCCTCGGACACTCTAGAGACATTAGCCCAACGTGCAAGCGCACTCTAAAGGGCTGCGGAGGGTTGTGTAGAGTCACCGAAGACCTAACCACAAATGCCAACGTGTCTACGACACTCTTAAGGCAGTAAAGTTCAATGCAGATATGCAAGCGTATACCTCGAGCGAGGCAAGAGCCCAACGTGCTGACGCACTCAAGAAGGCGATATGAAGCTGGATATAGTGCAAAAGAATACCTCAGCGAGACAGTGACCTGATGTGCAATAGTAGTCAAAAAGGCCTGGAGTCGGCGTCCGCGGCGTCTTATATAGGCGCCGCACCGAAATTTAACCGCGAGTAACGGCCCCGGCTCGGCGCGCTGCCGCGTAGCGGCGGCGGCGTGAAGCCGCGGCGAGCGGTAGTTGCCCGCGCGCGGAACGCGCCTGGTGCACGGCCGCCCGCCGCCCGCGATCCGTGCGGACGACAGCTCCCGTACGGAACAGCTTCTCTCGTAGAAACCCTTGTCCCTATTGGCAAAGAACTGGGACAGTCGATTTTCACAAGCTTCTCTTGAGGCGAATTTTTCACCAGCAAAATCATTCGCCATAGACAGGAACAGGTGGTAATCACTTGGTGTCAGGTCCGGACTATAAGGTGGATGCATAAGAACCTCCCAACCAAGCTCCCGGAGCTTCTGGCAAGTCACTATCGATGTGTGTGGCCTGGCGTTGTCCTGATGGAACACAATTCCTCTCCTATTGGCCAAAGCTGGCCGCTTCTGAGCGATTCCTTCAGACGGTCCAATTGTTGACAGTACAGGTCCGAATTAAGAGTTTGGCCGTAGGGGAGCAGCTCATAGTGGATGATTCCCTGCCAATCCCACCAATCACACAGCAAAGCCTTCCTGACCGTCAATCCTGGCTTGGCCACCATTTGCGCCGGCTCACCGCGTTTCAACCACGACCGTTTTCGCTTGACGTTGTCGTGAGTGACCCACTTTTCATCGGGTGTATATCAGTTGGACACGGGGCAATTGGACACAGTCCAATCACAAGTCGCTGTTCCAAGGGACCTTACACATGTCTCTAATCACACGGTGCTGTGATTGGCTGTGTTCAAATGCACCGTGTCCAAATGCACCGCTCCCCTTTTCATCAGCAGTCACCATCCGCTGCAGAAATGGATCGATTTTGTTGCCATTCAGCAGCGATTCGCAGATGGAAATTCGGTCCATGAGGTTTTTTTGCGTTAACTCGTGTGGCACCCATACATCGAGATTCTTTTTGTATCCAGCCTTATTCAAGTGGTTCCAAACGGTTTTTTGTGCAATGTTTAGTTCCTGGGCAATCGAAACAATGCTTATATGACGGTCGGATTCGACGATTTCCATTATTTTATCGACATTTTCGACAATTGGCCTTCCAGAGCGTGGTGCATCTTTGACATCAAAATTATCGGAACGGAATCGACGAAAGCAAAATTGCGCGTGATTAGCTGTTACAGTATCAGGACCATAAACACTATTCACATTTTCAGCTGCCTGACTTGCGTTTTCGCCTTTATCGAAGAAAAACTGTAAAATATGACGTATTTTCTCTTTGCTGGTGTTTATCTTTGACGCGCGCTCAAACAATACTGAGTCAAACAATTACAAAACTGTCTAAGAAGTTTTTAGTACGAAATCTTATCTTTCTAACGCCATCTAGCGTAAACCGATCGCACTTATACAACGCGAGATACACATTACTAAAGCCATCTATTGGAAAAATAATGGATTTCTTTTTACTACACCTTATATATACATATATATACAGGGTACGGCAAAAGTATCGGTCCGGTAAAATATTTTGAAAAATATAAGTTTTACCGAAAATTGCTTTAGATAAAAGCTATAAGTCTTAGGAAAATCTATTTACTGATTTTAACAGTTTGACCTTGGGTGACATTTCGAGGTCAGGTCGAAGTCAACATTGCTTTTTTAAATAGAAACATATATTTTTTATTACGGAATTTTATTCTACGTGAAGAAACACATAATTTTTGTTTGAAAATATTTTTTAGACCTCTATTTTCTAAGATATTTGCGGAAATATCTACAAAATTATTGGTTTCAATAATTTTTTATTCAAATTCTATCAACTTTATCAAAAAATAGCAAGAGATAAAAATTTTCTATTTTCATTTCATAGAGCTCCGAACAATTTTTCAGAATTTTTTAATTAACTTTTTAGTACTACATTTTTTGCATTTTCTTGAAGTACTAAAAAGTACTAAAAAGTTAATTAAAAAATTCTGAAAAATTCTCAGAGCTCTATGAGAAAAAGAAACAATTTTTATCTTTTGCTATTTCTCGGTAAAATTGATAAAATTCGAGTAAAAAATTATTGAAACCAATAATTTTGTAGATATTTCCGTAAATATCTTAGAAAATAGAGGTCGTATAAAAAATATTTTCAAACAAAATTTGTTTGTTTATTTACGTAGAATAAAATTCCGTAGTAAAAAGTATATGTTTCTATTTAAAAAAGCAATGTTGACCTCGACCTGACCTCGAAATGTCACCCAAGATCAAACTATTAAAATCAGTAAATAGATTTTCCTAAGACTTACAGCTTTTATGTAAAGCAATTTTCTGTAAAACTTATATTTTTCGAGATATTTTACCGGTCCAATACTTTTGCCGCACCCTGTATATGTGTGTGTGTGTGTGTGTGTGTGTTAAAATAAAACATGATAAAAATTATGGTATAAAATATATATTTCTTTTTATATAAAATCTGTTTATCTTTATACCACAGGAAATGTCTATTATATATAGATATGATTATTGAAGCAATAAACACAAGCAAGAGAATTTTATTTAAATATTGAAATATATTATTTTGTAACAATTAAAATCGTCTTTTTACAGTTTTCGGAAACAACGACGTGGACGTAGTAAGTACTGTAATAGTGAGAGGCAAGGGGACTCACGGGAATCAAGCACCCCAAACGTGAGAGGCAAGGGGACTCACGGGAATCAAGCACCCCAAAGGAAACAGTACTTACTATGTCCACGTCGTTGTTTCTGGGTAACGCCAAAAGTAAGAAGAATATCTCACTCCAATGAGCGTGCAAGAAAGCGATTTTCACCTTGTGTGGTGGATTTCACACGAACGATGAAAATCGCGAAGACGTGTCTTTACTCACGTTAATTTCCTGCTTTTTCAAATCCAACGTCAAAAATAGGGATTCCTATTTCAAATAATCACCTCGACCTTCAAATAACCTTCATAGTTAACTTAAAGGTCAAGAAGGTCATAGCGTATCACACTTACTTTTTAAACTACCTCCAACGCTTGTCAATCCTAAAAAACCATAATCACTTAGAAAAACAGCTCTACAGTCATTTTCAGACATTTGACCTTTATTTGACCTTTGAAGGTCATATAAAAAATTTTCAAAATATCATTTTGAACGTAAAATTTCCTGTTCTTTCCAAATCCGGGGTCAGAAATAGGGGTTCCTATTGAAAAAAAAGACCTTGACCTTCAAATAACCTTGAAAGGTCATCTCAAGGTCAAGGTCATTAGCACAGGTTTGTGAAGCCTTCTGTCCTGAACATTTTTGTCTCAACTATTTTCCCGTAGAACGGGTAGTTTAGGAGATATTCGGAATTATAGATTAAAATGGGTCACCCTGTATATGCTGTCGATGTACGTATATCGATATACGTAATATCGATTTTAGTTATAAGTGAATACAACATAGCTCAGATGGCAACACAACGGTCCAAATAAAATACATGTTAGTATCCATCCCCTGGCGCTTACGCAGGCAGAGACGCTTTGTCTATTTGTGTGACGATCCTCGTTACTGAACTCTGTATGAACCATAGAAAAAGAATAATGTAAGCAATCATGAGCTACGTAAATGTGTGCCTAACGCTTTAGTTCATTGATATAAGAATAGATCGAACATAAGACTCGAGATCTGAAAACGTAAAACAGAGTTCAGCACATGTGACATATTTCGACCGATTTTCGATTGAGATTATAATAAAAAGCGGTAGCAACAGTAACACAATTACATTCTTTACATAACAATAATGAATAATTTCATAACTTTTAGATAAAATTTTCCGTTTCTTTGCACATATAGAATACATGTGTATAGAATAGTATAGAATAGCCAAAAATAAGTCTTCACAATTTTGTGAAAAAATTACGAAATTATAAAAATTTGTTACTTTTATGTAACTGTAACGAGCCGTTCGCAAAACAAATAGAACAAGAACCGGATTAACAATAATCAAACGACTCGTCACGAAATCGAACACGCGACAAACCTATGTAAATATCAGCGACCGACCGCAAAGATCACAACATAATATCATGTTAAAAGTAGTATAAAAGACCGCACGAAAAGCTCAGTGGAGAGCAGTCTTCCAAGGCACTCCGCTGAACAGAGCTCAGACTCCAACAGCAATAGCACCTCGCGAACACCGCTAACTAGAACACCGTTTCCTAGACCTTCCTTGTCACCGCTCCGTCGACTTGTTGGATACGTAAAGTCGGCATTCCTCGATACCGCTCCGTCGACTTATTGGATTCGTAAAGTCGACATCCGCGTAGACTTATTGGATTCGTAAAGTCTACATCCTTGCTTACCGCTCCGTCGACTTGTTGGATACGTAAAGTCGACATTCCTCGATACCGCTCCGTCGACTTATTGGATTCGTAACGTCGACATCCGCGTAGACTTATTGGATACGTAGAGTCTACATACTTGATTACCGCTCCGTCGGCTTGTTGGATTCGTAAAGCCGACATCCACGTAGACTTATTAAATCCGTACCGGCTATCGCCCCGTCGACTCGTTGGATTCGTAGAGTCGACACTCGCGGAGACGTGTCGGTTTCGTAAAGCCTACATTCTCGCGTACCGATCCGTCACCTTACTCGATTCGTAAGGCCGATCCCGCGAAGCCGCACCGCCGCCTCGGGGAAACCGATCCCCGCGGCACCGCATCGTAGCGCATAACCGCAACGCCAAATCCGACGCATCACGCCAGCAGAGCCGTGTTGGTCGTCAAGTAACGGCTCTCTTCGCGCGACCAAAAATTAAAGATCCAAACGTCAACATCGTGCCGCAAGCACAACACGATCGACGCGTCACACGACCGCCCGCGTCCCGCGCCCGCCAGCGGTCCTACAGCCGAGCGCGGCCGCAGCAGACATCAACACGCGCGAACACAAAAACCCGCGCGCGAAGCCACCGGCGCCGACTCAACCTGTACATACGCATTGTAAATAGCCATCTAATCGACAATATATATTATTATACTATCCATCCCACTGTCTTCACGATTATTGACATCTGCTCGAATCCGGACCACACCGACTCGCAGCTTATCCCGCACGGAACGCAAAATAGCGTTACATAACCATTACGGTAACGAGTTATTTTTTCAATGGATAATAAGTAATGATAATAAATTACTTTTATCAATGAGTAACGAGAATGAATAACGTATTACTCGTTACTCCAGCTCGCGCTATTCCTCCTTATCTCATCGCCCTGTGCGGAACCTGCGATCTACTTGAGACTCATTGCGCGTAGGACGATGAGATAAGTGGAAATACAACGTGCCGGAGCAAGTCAAAAACTGGTTGATATGTGCAATGCGTGCCAAACTCCGACATAAATAGAGATGGAGACTACATCTCCGTCTTTCTTTTATCGTGCGATTCAGAAAGAGAAAGAGATGTCTGAGATGAGAGAGATGAGAAAGAGAAAGAGAAAGAGATGACTGTTTTCACCTTCTATCTCTTTTATGTAATTTTTTTTACTGTTTGTACCTCAGTTTCGTTGTTCAAATATTGGAAACGCTCGGTCAATTTTTGTTATGTCTATGCTTCCGCTCTAAGTGTAAAGTGCACGCGGTTCTCAAATGTATTCGTTATCACCAGGTTTAAAAAGTAAAACTGTAATATCGTTACCGTTTTTTTTTCATTTACGATTTGGTAACGTTACTTTTTAATTAAAAACGGTTGTAACGCATTTACGCAGTTATATTTTTTTTTTATAACAATAACGAATAATTTCGTAAGTTTTCGAAACTTACAGTTTCTTTGCACATATAGAATATATGTCTATAGATCAATCAGGAAGAAATTCTAAAAAATTCTTAATAATTTGTGAAAAAATCACGAAATTATACAGATTCGTTAATTTTAAGTAACCATTACGGTAACGAGCTATGCTTTGAATGGGTAACGAGTGATGGTAACGCATTACTTTTTACAAGTAACTTTTTCAATCCTGCTTATAACATTTACTTCTGTTAATGTGTGGCCACATCTTTATTCTGCCATCATTGGCCAGACGTATATGTTTCATTGGTGCAATGCATTTTGCATCTGTTGTCAATAATCTTATAAATATTTCATGTCAGAAATTCACTTTTAGATATACTTTTGAATATATATATATATATATATATATATATATATATATATATATATATATATATATATATATATATATATATATATATATATATATATATATATATATATATATATATATATATATATATATATATATATATATATCCAAAAGCATATATCTAAAAGTGAATCTCTCCGTCACTATGTATAAATTAATGGGATGCTTTTTTTCAATATCTCACATTTGAGAATACATTCCTCAGATTTTTATAGAAAAAGTAGTTAATCTGACCGCGAATTTTTTTGATACTATATATAATTGTATAAAATGATTCGCTTCAATTATGTCTTACATATGAGAAAACATAACACAGTTAGTTATAGGAAAAGTAAAGTACATGTGGAATAGTTTGTTTTTGTTTGTTATAGAAAAAATTATATAACAGTGAATCTCTAAGATAGTATATATAATTACATGAAATATTTTATTATATCATATTACATATGACTACATGAGATGGTTCGTTAATTAAAATAATAATATCTCATGTGTCAGAATACGTAATACTGATTGTGATATCAATAATTGTGTTTATAAGTGAACCTCTGTGACACTATATATAATTGTATGAGATAATTTGCTTCAGCAATATTTCACATATCAGAATATGTAGCTCTAATACTTTTAAGAACAGTTGTGTATCTGTCAGAGCAAATCTTTATGAAAATGTTTATTGAATGATGATTCGTTTTATCTCTATAAATATTTCAAGTCAGTTTGTGTTACAAAGATGTTGCATATATTACAAACATACATATGACAATGCTAAAGAAGATACCTGCGGTTTCAAATAGTATTTTATATTTTAACATTGAAATACATGTCAACCAATTCAATTGAAAGCAGTTTAGGTTTAAATAACCAGCTTTGCTTTCATTATTCTATGCAATTCATTACGTTACAATATAGCTCCACATATTTATTACAAAGCAGCTCACATTAGAATAGACGCCTTTGCTTTTACTTATTATATTCTAAACAGTGCATTATATTACAATATAGGTCCACAATATTTATTATTCACCAGCTCATGTCAGAATAGACACCTCTGGTTTTACATATTAATCCTAACAATTACATTCGAATATATATGTACATGTACAATATTTATTATACATTTATCAGGACCTTGAATAAGTTCTCGCTGTTTTCCAACAGATGGCGTTATCAGAACTGCGTGCGTGTAGTTTAAGATTGTAACGAATCTATAAGGAAGTACTATAAGCAAGCTTAAAATTCAGTGTGTCATTTCACCGAAGTGTATACAACTTTTTTTTTTTATAGTGTTAAACATGTCGAGTTTCGTGCCAAAAAAAGAGTATTTGCGAGAAATTTTACTGCACTACTTTATTCAAAAAAAATCTGCAGCTAAAGCAGACAGAATTCTTGTTGAGACTTACGGCGACCATGCTCTGTCGGAAACAACATGTAGAAATTGGTTTAGACGCTTCAAAAATAATGATTTTGATGTTGAAGGTAAAGAACGCTCTGGCGCACTGAAAAAGTTTGAAGACGAAGAATTGGAGTCATTACTTCATAAAGACTCATGTCAGACACTAGCTGAACTTGCAGAATCATTAGGAGTTGATTATACAACAGTTTCGAAACGTTTGAAAGTATTAGGAATAATTCAAAAGCAAGGACATTGGGTGCCGTACGAGTTAAAGCCGAGAGACGTCAAACGGCGTCTTTTCACGTGTGAACAGCTGCTTCAACGGCAAGAAAGGAAAAGTTTTTTGCATCGTATCGTGACTGGCGATGAAAAGTGGATACAGTACGATAACCCTAAGCGTAGAAGATCGTGGGGTAAGCCCGGCCATGCATCAACATCGTCGGCAAAGCCGAATATCCATGGTTCGAAGCTTCTGCTCTGCATTTGGTGGGATCAGCTGGGTGTAGTTTATTATGAGCTACTCAAACCGAACGAAACCATCACGGGAGATCGCTATCGATTACAATTGATGCGTTTGAGCCGAGCATTGAAGGAAAAACGGCCGCTATACGAGCAGAGACACGACAAAGTGATTTTGCAACATGACAACGCTCGGTCACATGTTGCACAACCGGAGAGAACCTACTTGGAAACGCTTACATGAGAAGTCCTACCCCACCCGCTCTATTCACCAGACATTGTCCCTTCTGATTATCACTTGTTCCGATCGATGGCACATGGCACATGGCTGAGTAGCGCTTCTGTACTTATGAAGATGGCAAAAAATGGGTCGATTCTTGGATAGCCTCAAAAGACGTGTCGTTTTTCCGACGTAGAATTCAAATGCTGCCAGAAAGATGGTAAAAAGTAGTGGCTAGCGATAGACAATACTTTCAGTGACATGTTTTTTACGACTTTTTTAAAATAAAGCATTAATATTCACAAAAAATCAGCGAGAACTTATTCAAGGTCCTAATACATGTACAATATTTATATGTAATATACATATACAATATTTATTATACAGCTTACGTCAGAATAGACGCCTCTGGTTTTACACACTATTCAAAACAATAACATTCCAATGTACATCTACTATATTTATTATACAGCTTACGTCAGAATAGACGCCTCTGGTTTTACACACTATTCAAAACAATAACATTCCAATGTACATCTACTATATTTATTATACAGCTCACGTCAGAATAGACGCCTTTAGTTTTATATATTATTGGAAATAATTACATTGCAATTTACATGTACAATATTTTTAATGCAGCTCACGTCAGCATAGACTCCTCTGGTTTTACACATTATTCCAAACAATTACGTTATAATGTACCTCTATCCTTATAGAAATATCATACTAAAAATCTTTGATTAATTACTTATTTTCAGTATTAAAGGTACAGTATTTAGTAATATTCTGTGATTCAAGTACAGCTTTTAGTACTCAAGTATTTCAATATTTAATGTTACAAATCCTACCTTATGATTGATTTCAATACTTAAATATTGACATGTAATACTTCGTCCATTGATAAAATACTTACGCAGAACATTGTCAATATTTAAATAATAATATATAATACTTTGCTAAGTAATGAAATACTTACGCAAAGTACTGTTAAGATTAAAAGTATTAACCCAGACAGCATACAATATTAGTAAGTTTGTAACGAAGCGTTACTAAGCCCGCGCCTGAGGGCTCGACCACACCGACACGCCCAAACATTCGACGTGTCGGTGTACACGGCGCTTAGCGCCACTTTAATGGCCACGCGGCCTTCCGCTCACCTGCATGTGATCCGACGTCGCAGCGCCCTAGGTGGGGGCAGCGCGACGCGGATCCACGCGGGTATAAAAGCTGGGCGCTCCCGGCACCAGGAAGATTCCCGTCGCTGCGGCCGTCCCAGCCACAGCGACTACGAAGGTGCGCTCGCCTTTCGACGCCGTGCTCACGCGGCATCCCGACCTCCGCTATACGAAGGTGCGCTCGCCTTTCGACGCCGTGTTCACGCGGCACCTCGACCCTACCGTGCGAATATGGGCTGCGAGGGATTGGGGTTGTGAGTCCGCCGTCTCCGTCGGTCGCTGCCGACTCCCCCCCAGCTCACCTTCGCTCTGACAGGGTCATCCCGTGACCACGACCGCTCGTCCGAAGAGCCGCACGTCCGCCTAGAATAAGTCCGCGTCCGCCGATCCTCTGTTCGCGACCGCGCCCATCCGAAACTATCTTCGCGCGCCCCTCCACCCGCGCCGCCGACCCGCCCGTCGTACCTCAATGTAACGCGTGAATAAAAGATTATTTTGGTAGTCCGCAGAGTGAAAATTATTCCCTCCTCCCGATCCTCCGATCCCGGACACCGGCGAGCCATCTAAGGCCTCCCCACGAAGGGAAACTCCTCGAGTGACGAGCCCGCGCGCACGCAGCACGCGACCCGTCACAAATTGGCGCCCGAACAGGTACTCGAGGAGGTGGGATATTGTCGCTCCATATCCACTCCTCCATCCCTTCTCCTCCATATCTCCCCCGGAATCCCATCCCCTCCCACCGCTTTCCTATCCTTTATCCCGTTTATCGCTTCCCTTATTTCCTCCCTCCTCACATCCTCCTCCCCATCCTCCCTCATAACTCCCCCCTTCCTCTTACCACCCTATAACCCACTCCTCCCAACAGTCCATTACAATATTCTTCCCATTCCTCTATTCCCAACCCCCCCATTTCCTCCCCTCCTTCTTCTCCTCTCCTTTCTCACCACTTCCCATGCTTGTCCTTCCGTTTTTACCAACTTCATCTCCTCTTCCCATCTTTCATTCTCCTCTCTCTTCTTCCTCTTCAATAACCTTTTATAACTCCCTTTCTCTTCCCTATAACTTCTTCCATCCCCCTCACCCTTTCTCCACTTCCTTAATTCTCTTCTTACCTTTCTTTTCCCTTCTTCACACTCCTCATCCCACCACCCTTTCCTTATTTCCCTCCCCCCCCCGCCTTCAATATATTTTGCACCTTTCCTCTCATCTCCTTCCACATCTCCCCTACCTCCTCATTACCTATCCTTATGTCCCCCCATCCTCTCCCTAAATACCTCCTTCTTCTCCACCGACCATCTCCATCCCTTTCCTTTCCTTCCCCTCCCCTCTTCCTTCCTCCGTTCCCAGCCCTTGCTTCTTATCCATACCACTATTGGGTGATAATCCGAGTCCACATTGTCCGCCACCTCCAACCTCTCTACCTTCCTCCTCACCTCCCCGTTCCGCAACACCAGGTCTATTACTGTCTTTCCTTTCCCTGCCGTATACGTCCACTCACCTTCCAGATCTCCTTCCAACCCTCCATTAAAAATTTCCCACCCCACCTCCTCAATCGTCCCCACCACTATCTTCCCCTCTTTATTCACCTTTTTATCTTTTAAGCTCCTCCCCCCTCCTACATCCTCCCATTCTTCCTCCCTTATCCCTTCACCCTCTTCCCCTGTCCTCGCATTAAAATCACTTCCTATAATCGTGCTCACTCCCTCCTCCCTCCCCTCCATCCAACTTCTTAAAACCCTCATTTTCTCTTCAATATCCCCATTCCATTACCCCCACTACTCTCCATCTTTCCCCTCCCACCTTAATCTCCACTACCAAAATCCCTTCCACCTTCTCCATATCCACCCTTATAACCCTTATCCCTTTTCTGATCCCCATCATCATCCCTCTCATTGCCCTGCTTTACTTATTTCTTTTTTTTACCATCTGTATCTCCCAACTATATTCCCTCGGTAGCCTTACCCTCATCCTTTCCCACCCTTTCCTGTCCAGCCATGTTTCACTAAATATCATTATATCCCATCCCTACGTCTCCTTCCAAAAATCCCTACCCTTATTCCCCAATCCTGTTACATTCCAAAATATTACCTTAAATACTTCTTCTCCTTTACCTTCCCCTCTTAACTCCACATCCACTCTCTTCTCCATCTTCTCCTTACCCCTTCCCTCTCCTACCTCATCCCCTTCTCCTGTCTTCCCTTCCCTCTTCCCTCCCCTTCCTTCCCCTACCTTACCTCCTTTCCTCTGCCTTCCATTCCCCCCTCTGATCCTTCTCTAACTCCTCCTGTCTCCTTCCCCTCTCCCTCCAGTCCACCAACCACCTCCCTCCCTCTTCCCAATACCACGCTTTTCCATTAATTACTACTCTCTCCCCATCTAGTTTCACCCTATTACCCCTCCCCTCCTCCTCCCTTGCTATATTCCTCAGTCTCCATCTCAATCTCCTCTCTTTCCACGTTAGATCCTCTTCTATCCACATCTTCTCTCCCCTCAACTTCTCTTTTCCACTTAACACTCTCTTTCTCTCCTCCTCACTGCCTAGCTTTACTACTGCCATATCTCCTCATTCCTCCTTCCCCGTCTTCAACCTCCTCACCTCCCTCACCCTCACATCTTTCACAATCCCCTTTAATATTTTCTCTACTTGCTCCATTTCTTTCCCCTTTTCCAACACAATTCCTTTCACTATGACATTTTCCCTTCTTCTTTCCTTTTTTATCCTTTTCATTTTCTTTTCCAACTTCTCTAATTTCTCTCCCCAACTTCCTGCCTCCCTTTCTCCTGCCTCTTCCTTTTTTCCCTCCACCTTTCTTTCCATCCTCCCTATTCTTTCTTCTAGTCTTTCCCATTCACTTTTCCCTCTTTCCTCCCCTCTCTCCTCCCACTTTTTTTCCAAATTTATTATCCTCTCTCCCATCCTCTCCCTTTCCATCTTTCCTTCCTCCACCTTTCCTTTAACTTCCTCTATCTCTCTTCTT
>NW_022639671.1:326219-326300 GCF_010583005.1 Odontomachus brunneus | reverse complement strand
TATCAATCTGTGACATTAGACTATCATTTTGACGACATTCTCACGATATTTTTGATCATTCCTTGGTTATTTTTTATCCTG
>NW_022639671.1:326005-326209 GCF_010583005.1 Odontomachus brunneus | reverse complement strand
TCCCTTCTAACCTTCCTTCTTTCTCCTCCTTCCTGTTTCCTACCGTAGATCTCTGCGCCTTCCTGCTCTTTATATACCCCTCCTCCTCTCCTTCCTCATTCCTTCCTCCGCTCAATTCTTCAAAGCTCCTTTTCCTTCTCAAAAAATAGTCTAGCGCTCCCACACTATTCCCTCTTTCCCTTCCAACTCTTCCCACCGCTCCTT
>NW_022639671.1:325634-325788 GCF_010583005.1 Odontomachus brunneus | reverse complement strand
ATTCTCACGATATTTTTGATCATTCCTTGGTTATTTTTTATCCTGAACTTACTTAGATTTGGATGTCATTTTGACGTGTCTGCTACCTGGGAAAAGTTTCAGGATCGAATCTCAGCAATGCCCATACAGCACAGAAGCTTGCAGCAACATTGCT
>NW_022639671.1:325204-325624 GCF_010583005.1 Odontomachus brunneus | reverse complement strand
TATTCTTCCCACCGCTCCTTTACTACCTTTACCTACACCTATTTCTTCCTCCATCCTCTAAATCACCTAAACCCAACTCCTCTTTCCTGTTTTACCTACCCGTCTCTTTACCTCTTACTCCTAAACTTCACTAGATGTCACTACCTTCTCCTTCAACTCTCTCCAATCATCACCTCACTCCAACCTAACCTCTCTCACCCGTTCCCCTTTTCTCTATTTTTCTCCACTCCCTCACTTTCCCTCCACACCCTTCTTACTCCTCCACACTCACCTCCTCCTACACCACACTCACACACCCTCTCACACCAACACTCTCCCTCCTTCACTCTCCAATCTCTCTAACTCACTGCCGCACACCTCACTCTGACCGATAGCATACCCGCCGGAAACGGAAGTCTACTAAGAATCATTGATAATTAC
>NW_022639671.1:325060-325194 GCF_010583005.1 Odontomachus brunneus | reverse complement strand
AATTTTTTTTAATTTTTTTTTGTTTGGATTAATCATTATAACATTTTGTGAAAAATGTAAAGTAATTATCACTGGTTCACTACTTTACATTAATATTCATCGCATATCGAATGTTGCATTGTTTCAATATCTAT
>NW_022639671.1:324727-325050 GCF_010583005.1 Odontomachus brunneus | reverse complement strand
TTTCTTAACTTAAAAAAATATTTGTTAAATTTTAGAAAATATATAATAAATATAAAGAAATATTGCTGTAAAATTATGAATTTATAAATAAAAAAAGTGATTTCTTTGATTTAAAATATCTATATATATAAAAATAAACAAACGATTTCTTTACAAGAAAAAAATTAGTGTTTTAAATGTAAAAATTGTTTAAATAAATATTTGCTCGTTTTAAAAGTAAATAAAATACAAGTAAATCATTTTATAAATCTGAATAAATTATTTTCTAATATTAAAAGTATTTTTTTATGTTTCAAATTAAAGTTTCTTTTATTATCAGAAAA
>NW_022639671.1:324515-324705 GCF_010583005.1 Odontomachus brunneus | reverse complement strand
TTAATATTCATCGCATATCGAATGTTGCATTGTTTCAATATCTATTAGCAAATTATCCAATGAACAACAAGTAAAAATTATTAACTATACTTATTAACTATAATTATTAACAAGTAACTATTATTTGGTGTTTGCTCGGTATGTTATAATATACTGTGAACACTATAAGAATACATTATATAAGCATGAA
>NW_022639671.1:324201-324400 GCF_010583005.1 Odontomachus brunneus | reverse complement strand
GTAAGAACATCGTTGGAGTCATCAGAGTCACCGCGTGCGCGCTCGATCGTCAGGTTAAGCAACAGTTTAATGCGGTCAGGACATGGATGGTTGGCCAGCGGTATACCGCTTGGGATTGAAATTATCGCAGGAGAATTCATGAAAGTTTGGAATGTGTTGACAACCTTCGATATCTCTAGTGGTTTATGAGACATGAGAA
>NW_022639671.1:324126-324191 GCF_010583005.1 Odontomachus brunneus | reverse complement strand
AACCATATGTACACAACATAAAGCGTCTCTCAATCAAAGTGACAGTGACGCAGTAGGTAAGGTGA
>NW_022639671.1:311214-324116 GCF_010583005.1 Odontomachus brunneus | reverse complement strand
TAAACATTATGATTTTCTCATTTTTCACCTTTGCATAATAATTCTCAGTATTTGATTACTATCAATATTTAACAGATTTTATTATCAGTATTCACCAGAAATTAAGTACTGGCCAAAAAATTACTGAATTACTGGTAATATTTAATCACTAATAATTTTTCAGTATTTCTTAGTATGATATTTCTATAAGAGTATAACAAGAAAAAAAGCGTCCGTTTTGCAAACATAAACTTATAAGCACTTTTTTCAGTCCTTCTGTTGGACGTTATACAAAAGCACCCAGATAGCCAAACCTACGCGAACAGATTTCGAGCAGAGCTTGCTATCAACTTTTGATGGCAAATAGATAACAAATTTGATGCAGGATCTGTTATATCAAATCTTGTTGCCAAATTGCCGCCAGATATGCGGCAGAGCTTGTTGTCGGATAATTGCTGCAGATTTGCAACAAAAACCGTGCAAGGCTGTAGCGATTTGACGGCAGATTGGTGACAGAAATCGCGCAGACCTTGCTGCGCTGCAAGCTTTGCGCGGTTTTTGCTTCAAATTTAGCATCAATTGCCCGACAGCAAGATATGTCGCCAAAACCGTAGTCTAATGTAGACACAGATGGCTAATGGTTTTGCTGTGGGTTTTTTATCAAATTTGTTGCCAATATGCGCGCAGTCTGCGCTCAGTTTGCTTACTGGGGTAAGAGCCCATCTACATAAAATGAAAGACGTCGGATCCAAATCGATTCCGACGATTTCCAATGGTACCTAAACAATGCTTTATATTCTCACTTGGTATGAAAAATTCTTTGTACCTAGATAAAAAATGAAAGTGCATGACCATGCAGGTGATTTTACAGAATATTATGAGGCTTTCAGATAACGATTTGAAGGGCTACACTGAAGGAAAAGTTTGAACTACAAATTGGTTGCACGCGTGTTGGCGTATATCTGGTTATTAGGACTCATTTACATAAAATGTAAGGTACCGATTCTCGACATCGTATAAGATGCGCAAGTGAAAATCGTTTAGTTCACGTTATATATAATATTAATTTTTACATGCTCATTTTATTCGCACGATGTTGAGAATCAGATCTCAGGACGCAGCATGCAGATCACTAGCTTGTCATGACAGCCAATGAGAAGCGTCAGAAGTAACCACTTCAAAGTTATCATAATTTTTTATGCAGCCCATCAGTTTGTAATGTAGAGAATTTATAATGTTCCCAGATAGCCAAACCTGCGCGAGCAGATTTCGAGCAAAGCTTGCTATCAACTTTTGATGGCAAATAGATAACAAATTTGATGCAGGATCTGTTATATCAAATCTTGCTGCCAAATTGCCGCCAAATATGCGGCAGACTTTGTTGTCGGATAATTGCTGCAGATTTACAGCAAAAACCGCGCAGAGCTTGTAGCGATTTGACGGCAGATTGGCGGCAGAAATCGCGCAGACCTTGCTGCGCTGCAAGCTTTGCGCGGTTTTTGCTGCAAATTTGGCACCAATTGCCCGACAGCAAGATCTGTCGCCAAAACCGTAGCCTAATGTAGACACAGATGGCTATGGTTTTGCTATAGGTTTTTGATCAAATTTGCTGCTAATTTGCGCGCAGTCTGCGCTCAATTTGCTTACTGGGTTATAGTACACTGACACGGTGGATTTTTGCATGTGCATCTGATTCGCACGTGATAAATCGGTACTCTACCTAAACGTTTTATGTAAATGAGCCCTAATGACCACATACTATATGCCAGCACGCGTGAAACCAATTCATAGTTTAAACTTTTCCTTTAGCGTAGCTCTTGAAATCGTAATGTGAAAACCTCATAATATTCTGTAATGTCATCTGCATGGTTATGCACTTTAATTTTTTATCTATGTATAAAGAATTTTTTATACCAAGTGAGAATATAAAGCGTTGTCTAGGTATCATTGGAAATCGTCGGAATCGATTTGGATCTGACGTCTTGCATTTTATGTAGATGGGCTCTTACTTTTGTATAACGTCCAACAGAAAGACTGAAAAAAGTGCTTATAAGTCTGTGCTTGCAAAACGGACGCTTTTTTCTTGTTATAGCTACATTATGTTTAGCGATTTCATCACTGCAACAATTATTCTATCCTTATTCACCAAGAGAGAAAGAAGGACAGAATGATGCGATACGAGCGCCACTATCGGAAAATACTGAAACTACGATGCCATTCTATTAGGACCTTAACTTAGTTTCCGCCCAAAAAATACTGAGAAAAAGCATTTATTGTAAAAAATTTATTTAAATTATTTCAATGAAAGTATTTTCCATCACTTTCTACAACTTTTTGCCATCTTTCTGGCAACTGGGCGATACCATCTCGATAAAACGATGTTTGTTTCGAAGCAATCCATTCGTCCACCCATTCTCGCACTTCTTCAACATTTCGGAAGCGTGTACCACTCAAGCCGTGCTGCATCGATCTGAACAAGTGGTAATCAGAAGGCGCTATGTCTGGTGAGTACGCTGGGTGAGGAAGAGTTTCCCATTCGAGCTGCGTCAGTGTTTCTTTGACGGTTTTTCCAGTGTGTGGCCGAGCGTTATCGTGTAAGAGAATAACTTTGCGCCTGTTACTCGCTATTGCTGGTCTTTTTCGCAACAGCTCATCATTCAATTTGTTCAATTGACATTTGTAGACATCGGCAGTAACAGTTTCGTTTGGTTTCAGCAGTTCGTAGTACAGCACTCCTTGCTGATCCCACCAAATGCAAAGCATTACCTTATGACCGTGGATGTTCCGTTTTGGCTGCGATGTTGATGGTTGTCCTGGGTCTACCCATGATTTTTTGCGTTTGGGATTGTCGTAGTAGATCCACTTTTCATCGCCAGTCACAATACGCCACAGAAAACTCTTCTTTTTTTGCCTGGCAAGCAACGAAACCGTGATATTGAAACGGTTGTGAATGGCACTTTCAGACAATTCATGTGGTACCCATCTTCCTTCCTTTTGGATCTTTCCCATGGCGTGTAAACGTTTGGAAACAGCTGCTTCAGTAACTCCTAGCTCGTTTCCAAGTTCTTGTAACGTTCGAGCCGAGTTTTCATGCAATAATGCTAGCAATTCATCGTCTTGGAATTTTTTTGGCTGTCCTGAGCGTGGTTTGTCATTGACATCAAAATCATTACTTTTGAATCGTCTATACCACTCTTTACATGTTGTATGTGATGGAGCTCGATCACCATAACCTTCTTCAAGTAATCGATGAACTTCTGCTACACTTTTTTTCAAATCAAAATAGTGCAAAAGCACATGTCGAAAAAACACTTTATCGCGTTCCATTTTTCACAAAGCAAAAGAAATTGTTGTTTAGGAAAATAATTGTGTATGCTGACTGAATGTTATCGAGAAATGTCGAAATTAATCACAAACTACCTGTTTCGTTAGTAATGACTACTAGAACTGTTTGCATTGCCATCTAACATTTGCGGGCGGAAACTAAGTTAAGGTCCTAATACTTATCATATAATTATACATACGCTAGCACATGTGCAACCAATTCGTAGTTTAAACTTTTTGTTTAACATAGACTTTGAAATGGTTTTCTGAAAGCTTTATACTATTCTATAATGTTTCCTGCATGGCGATGCACTATCATTTTTTATCTGCGTATGAAGAATTTTTCATACGAAGCAAAAATATTGTTTGGTGTCAAATAAATATAAAATTTTTTTTGTTTTTCATATTGTAATGAGTGCATCGCCATTTATTAACATCTGTACTTTTATACTATAAAAGCATTTGCAGCTATATGCAGTCGTTTAGGAGAAAAGTTTGAACTACGAAAGCTAGGGAATTGTCGGTGTTCAGCATCCCCTTAAGAGATAATGCGATTGTGGCGGGACATCCTGTTCAGAACTCGGTGGAAAAAATCATACAGTAAAAAATAAAAATTTGTTTTAATGGTGAAGAATACCACTTTAAAGTGACGTCAATGAAATTGAAAAATAAAATTTCGTTTAGCCCCAAAAAATTAATAAATGTGGCAAAAAACGCTGTTTTTACCTATATTACTCGATTTATCTCGAAAACCTGACGCAATGGGAATTTTTTGCTGACAAATTTGGTTTCAGCGATCTCGAATTTATTAAGAAATATTGGCATTTGTCGCCGCATATTTTTTGTTGAACTGTGTAATTGTTCCAGAGAACCCCGGTATTAAAACCAGCATAGAGAATATTGTCCCGATATAAACCAATAGCAGTTTTATAGGTCGACTCTTGTATGATATAATTATTACGCGAAAGCGGGAATCTTAATTGAAGACACAAAATGCGTCTTATTAAATTAATATGAGAAACAATAAACTATATCATGAAGTGTTGCGATTTATTTACAAATACATTTATTTACATTATTGAATATTATTCAGTATGATTAAATGACTATAGCACAATAACGTTAGCGTTTATGTAATATGCGAACCGTAAAATTTTTACCGTAAAACTAGTATACATTTATTCTTTTATTTGTAGGATTAAACATTATAAATGTTGAAAATTATTGTACAAAACATACATTTTTTATTGTTTTGTTCACATCAAGAATATCAACAATAGAATTATATTCATTATGATAAATATTCTTTCGTTAAGAGAACTGCGCCAAATAGACCAAATAGATTATAATACAATTTTTCAAGAAATTTATAAACACATATAGACAAAATATAATACATTTATGTCGATTGTAGAAGTGGTGTAATATTTAAAGCAACAAACGCATAATCCGCGGAAGTGCCTTAGGGCCCAAATTCGAGACCCACTAGTGCCAGTGAGAATTTTTAAATGTGATATAACACTGGAATCAAGTAATCTACAATTTTCAAATAGTTCCTGTTAGAAAGAAATAGAATACATGTAATAAATAAAAAAATTTATAAAGTGTATACATCTGCTTGATAAAAGTATATTAGGAATGATATATTAGAAATGATACTTAAGCTACATGAAAAATTAGATGCAGAAAGATAAAAAATGTATCTGAAAATTCAGGTAACCAAACTAATATTTACGAACCAAAAACACGATAGAATCTTATTAATTTCGAGAAAATATGATCAAATAAAAATATATTAAAAATGATACATTATCTATATGTAAAATTAAATACAGAAAGATAGAAAATATATCTGAAGTTTCAGATAACTAATCTGATATTTACAAACCAGGAACACGATAGAATCAGGTAGATATTTTCCTATTTAATCCTATCGGACTTTTTAAGCAGGAATTTCGCATAGAAAGCGATATACCTGGTATATTGTCATAGAAAACAATATGTTCTTATTCATGACATTTTCATAATCGATATATAATGTTTCATAAAATTATTTGTTTTTATTTGCAAGATATGCGGGATATATAAAGAAATCTACATTAAACTTCTATCAGTAGTATATTAATTTGTTTATGAAATAATAAAATATAATATATATATAATAAAATTAAAAATAAATACTAACTATGTTGAATTAACATTAGAAGATGGTGAAGAAGAATTATATGAAAAAGTACTGAGTAAATAAACATTCTACAAATTCTGCTAATCTCATTACTTCTAATCTAATCATTACTGCTAATCTAATTATAGAAAAAATTTGTTATAAAAACTACTTATATTTATATGAAACACATGTAATATACATGAGAAATATTTATATGTGCGTTCAAACGCATCAGATATTAAAATACATACACTCTATGTTCGAGTGTGTCAATTCGTGTCAGATTTTGCTTGTTAAAAGAAAGCAGCTAAAAATAGTTATTTATATTGTTATTTATATTGTTTATATTATTTATATTGTTATATTACATAATAATTGATACCAAAATTATTATACTATATGGTTATTGAACAATATTCTTATTGATTTATTTCTGATGATAATTCGTATATCATACAATATGTGAAATTGTTAATCCAAAATAGATTATTTGTAATAACTGATGGTGATAAGAAGAATATATTAAGAGAAATATGTCGGCTGCAAGGAGATAGGGGAGTAATGTTATTAAAATAAAATTTTTACTCGCACTTATTTATTTTATGTCAAGAATGACTTAACAGAATTACAATAAAATCTCTAGACCTTTAGCAAATACCTTTATAATGATGTATATATTTTGATTGTTTAGAGAAATATTGATATACAACGTAAACATTAATAAAAACGAAAATCGCCGAGATGAACAGTGTATCGACAAGGAAAATGAAAATGAGTTTGACTCAAGTTCAGCATTATCTGAAGAAAGTAACAGTCAGAAGTTTGCAGGTAAATATATTTCAAGAACAATATTTCAATAACAGATTTGTACACATTCACCATATAAACATAGTATAAAGTGTAATAAAAAGAAATCCATTATTTTTCCAATAGATGGCTTTAGTAATGTGTATCTTGCGTTGTATAAGTGCGATCGGTTTACGCTAGATGGCGTTAGAAAGATAAGATTTCGTACTAAAAAAAACTTCTCAGACAGTTTTGTAATTGTTTGACTCAGTATTGTTTGAGCGCACGTCAAAGATGGACACTAGTAAAGAAAAAATACGCCATATTTTACAGTTTTTCTTCGATAAAGGCGAAAACGCAAACCAGGAGGCTGAAAATGTGAATAGTGTTTATGGTCCTGATATTGTAATAGCCAATCACGCGCAATTTTGGTTTCGTCGATTCCGTTCCGGTAATTTTGATGTCAAAGATGCACCACGCTCTGGAAGGCCAATTGTCGAAAATGTCGATAAAATAATGGAAATCGTCGAGTCCGACCGTCATGTAAGCACTGTTTCGATTGCCCAGGAGCTAAACATTACACAAAAACCGTTTGGAACTACTTGAATAAGGCTAGATATAAAAAGAAGCTCGATGTATGGGTGCCACACGAGTTAACGCAAAAAAACCTCATGGACTGAATTTCCATCTGCGAATCGCTGTTGAATGGCAACAAAATCGACCCATTTCTGCAACGGATGGTGACTGGTGATGAAAAGTGAGTCACTTACGACAATGTCAAGCGAAAACGGTCGTGGTCGAAACGCGGTGAGCCGGCGCAAACGGTGGCCAAGCCAGGATTGACGGTCAGGAAGGCTTTGCTGTGTGTTTGGTGGGATTGGCAGGGAATCATCCACTATGAGCTGCTCCCCTACGGCCAAACTCTTAATTCGGACCTGTACTGTCAACAATTGGACCGTCTGAAGGAATCAATTGCCCAGAAGCGGCCAGCTTTGGCCAATAGGAGAGGAATTGTGTTCCATCAGGACAACACCAGGCTACACACATCGATAGTGACTCACCAGAAGCTCCGGGAGCTTGGTTGGGAGGTTCTTATGCATTTACCTTATAGTTTGGACCTGGCACCAGATGATTACCACCTGTTCCTGTTTATGGCGAATGATTTTGCTGGTAAAAAATTTGCCTCAAGAGAAGTTTGTGAAAATCGACTGTCCCAGTTTTTTGCCAATAGGAATTACCTTCAAAATGGCAACAAGTTATCGAACAAAACGGTGCATATTTGACCTAAATCGGATCATTCTAACTATGCTAAATAAAGCCTTCAATTTCATGCAGAAATAATGGATTTCTTTTTACTACACCTTATATATGGGGTGGTGCGTACATTCACTTTCTTGGGTTAATGCAAAAAAATATATAAATGGTAACGTAATTGTTCCTTGTAACGCTATTTCGCGTTCGGTGCGGGATAAGCTGCGAGTCGGTGTGGTCCGGATTCGAGCAGATGTAAATAATTGTGAAGACAGTGGGATGGATATTAAGATGATGTATATTGTCGATTAGATGGCTATGTACAATGAGTATTTACAGGTTGATTCGATGCCGTTGGTTTAGTGCGCGGGTTTTTGTGTTCGCGCGTGTTGACGTTCGCTGCGGCGGAGCTCGTGCTGCGGGGCCGCTGGCGGTCACGTGACGCGTCGATTGTGTTGTGCTTGCGGCGCGATGTTGACGCTCGGATCTTTAATTTTGGTCGCGCGAGGAGAGCCGTTACTCGAGGAATAACACGGCCCTGCGTGCGGGATGCATCGGAGTTTTGCGGAGCGGTTGTGAGCTACGATGCGGTGCCGCGGGGATCGGTTCCCCGGGACGGCGGCGCGACTTCGCGGAGGTTGACTTTACGAACCCAATAAGTCGACGGAGCAGTAATCAAGGATGTAGACTTCACGAATCCAATAAGTCTACGCGGATGTCGACTTTACGAATCCAACAAGTCGACGGAGCGGTAATCAAGGATGTAGACTTTACGAATCCAATAAGTCTACGCGGATGTCGACTTTACGAATCCAATAAGTCGACGGAGCGGTATCGAGGAATGTCGACTTTACGAATTCAACAAGTTGACGGAGCGGTGACGAGGAAGGTCTAAAATACGGTGTTCTAGGCAGCGGTGTTCGCGAGGTGTTGCTGCTGTCGGAGTCTGAACTCTGTTTAGCGGAGTGCCTCGGAAGACTGCTTGATTCTCAGCTTTTCACACGGTCTTTTATATCAATTTTAGCCTAATCTCGTGTTATGATATTTGCGGTCGGTCGGCGGTGTTTACATTAGTTTGTCGCGGTTCTGTTTAGTGACGAGTCGTTTCGTACATTTAATTTTAACGTTCTCGCGGTTCCTTCTATCTTTTGTATTATGGACGGCTCGTTACATCCTAACTGATTGATACTTATATTAGATGATAAACTTAGTTCCTGTGGTTTTTTTGTTTAAAAAACTCATTTATTTCGATATCAAAAGCAAAAAATACATTAATCGAAGTATTTTCCTTCGCTAGCTATACATTTTTCCCATCTTTCGGGCAACGCGTAGATTCCACGACGATAGAACGATTGGTCTTTTGATGCAATCCATTCGTCGATCCATTTTCGCACATCCTCGTAATTTCTGAAGTGTGTATCCACCAAGCCGTGCTGCATCGACCGGAACAAGTAATAGTCCGAAGGAGCTAAGTCTGGTGAATACGCTGGGTGCGGGAGAACTTCCCACTCGAGCTGCATCAGTGTTTCTTTGACGGCTTTGGCAACGTGTGGTCGAGCGTTGTCGTGCAAAAGCATGACTTTACGTCGATTGCTGGCTACTGCTGGCCTTTTTTCCAACAATGCTTCATTCAGACGGTTTAATTGTGATTGATATCGATCCCCCGTGATACTTTCGTTCGGTCTGAGTAGCTCATAATAAACGACGCCGTGCATATCCCACCAAATGCAAAGCATTGCTTTGTGGCCATGAATATTTCTCTTTGGTGTGGATGTCGATGGTTGGCCAGGGTCTACCCATGATTTTCTTCGTTTAGGATTATCGAAGTATATCCATTTTTCATCGCCAGTCACTATGCGCCACAAAAAACTCTTCTTTTTCTGCCTGGCGAGCAGAGAAATAGAGATGTTTAAGCGATTCGCAATGGCATTTGCGGTTAATTCGTGTGGTACCCATTTTCCCTCCTTTTGAATTTTTCCCATTGCATGTAGACGTTTGGAAACAGCCATCGGAGTAACATTTAATGCTGCAGACAATTCTTGGAGCGTTTGAGTAGAGTTTTCGTCCAATAATGCCTGCAAATCGGTGTCTTCAAACTTTTTCGGTTGGCCTGAGTGTTCTTTATCATTGACATCAAAATCACCATTTTTAAATCGCTGAAACCATATTTGGCATGTTCTTTCCGATGGAGCATAATTGCCATAAGCTTCGAAAAGCAATTTATGAGCTGCAGCTGCAGTTTTTTTGAAGTCAAAGTAATGAAGCAGCACATGTCGAAAAAACAACTTATCACGTTCCATATTTAATCACAAGAAAAAATAGCACTGCTCGCTTAAATGAATCTCTTCGCACTGAATTTTATTGACAAATGTCTAACCTCTAAAATGCAGCCAGTCATCTAACTGTGAGCCGCAGGAACTAAGTTTACCACCTAATATCTCATATCCATAGAGAAAACATACAAAGAAAAGACAACTTATTTCACATTTTTTAAACTGCTTTGAAATAT
This sequence comes from Odontomachus brunneus, assembly GCF_010583005.1. Classification (NCBI taxonomy): domain Eukaryota; kingdom Metazoa; phylum Arthropoda; class Insecta; order Hymenoptera; family Formicidae; genus Odontomachus; species Odontomachus brunneus. Next base: position 314,100 of record NW_022639671.1, on the reverse strand, counting down.
ATCGAAAAATTAAATTAAATTATAAATTATAATTAATTTAAATTTTATATTATATAAAAATAGTATATTATATAAAAGTATATTATATAAAAAATATGAGAGACGTTATCGGGTATCCTTTATGCGAAAGAGAACGATTTTGAGCAGATTCCTTACAGCGTTTTTTAAATAAGCCAAATTTATAATAAAAAGTAAATACTTCAAGAAAGTGTATTTTTCAGATAAAAAGGAAATAAGAACAAAGTTGATACCTGCAGTAGATCCAAAGATATGACTTTATTTATGTTTTATTCAGGTATTTTCTAGAGAAATTGTCATTCAGAAATTATGTCGTCGTCATCGTAGTCTTCCTCTTCGCAAACTACTGGGAGTGTAAGTTTACAATATTCCGCCACTAATGGTGGTGGCGTCGAGCTAAGCGTTACGCGCGGTCGATTCAATCATTAGCTAACATAACATGCGCTCACGCTCGCTCCCTCCCCCCTCTCTCTCTCTCTCGTATAAGTAGAACCATGTTATATAATTATTAATGAAAAATATTCTTTATTAATATTTTTGAATGTTAATTATAATCTTTCTCATATCTATCCCGGATTACATGACTATATCCGGAACAAAATATTTGTTATCTGTACTTTTTTAAATATTTTATAAATGTTGTACGCTGTTTTGGAAGCAATATATAACTTACAATAAAAACTTACCTCATCGTCAGAAAGATTATGTATTACCTCTAAAAATTTTCGTACTTTAGGGATATATTTTTTATTTGCAAATACATACTCATCATTATCGTTGCTTAACGATGACGAGAGAAAATCGAATATTATTTGCATCTCTTGCTCGTTTAAATCATTGATATTAATTCGCGCCGCCATATCTTGTACAAAACCGACATCGTTTCTCAGAGCTCGTATTAGATTTTTGCACGAAAATGCGGAAACTCGACACTAGACTTACCAATAAAAACGCTATTACATAGAATGTTTTTTATTGTTTTCTATCAGACATTTTAAGCAGGGTAATGCTTTCCATTACCGATTTAGTTATTTCAAATCTAGTGTTTTGTATCATGTATATACATATTTTTTATCATGATTGTAGATGAAAAAGCGTCTCGTCAGTGAGTACCGCTGCATTGACTTATTTTATGAAATGAGAATAGTCTATAGAAATATGTAAAATAGGGTAGACTTTTAAAAAAATGACAGATTTTTTAAAATATTTTGAATCACGTATACGTCTTTAAGGAATTAACCTCGTAGGATTAGTTTTATTGTTCCCCACGCATACTGTCGTTAATTGTCAAGCATCCTAATTGAGAAATAAGATGTTATTAATAGTAAATAATAACATCAATTAATAAAGTAATAAAAAAATAAATATTTCTTTTTCTGATTAAAATTTAAATTTAATGGATAATATTCACAGATTTTATTAAATTAACAATAAAAGCACGACAAAAATATTTTATATTCAAATTGTTTACTTTTGTAGTAATATTAAATTATAGTATGAAACATTATATTACTAAGTTAGTTAAGACATCATATGAAGATAATACGAAGGACGTTTGCATCAATCGAAGAAATAGTGTAATACCTAAAGTAATAGACTCACGATCTAGAGATATCTCGAGTCCGAGTTCGAGTCTCACCAGTGCTAAGCGTGAATTCTCAAATATGATATAGTATAAAATCAAAGAAAATAGCTAAATTTCAAGTAAGATCAACATACACTGACAACTTAATAATAGTTTCTTACTAATATTTAATAATTAATAATCTTATATTTAATATTTAATAATGTAATATTTAATAATCTTATTAATAATTCTTACTAATATTTTCTACTTAAAAAAGCACTAACGTTATCTTTTTATTCTTAGAAAGCATTTTTATAATAGTTGTTTAAAGTTATTTTTTGTCGAAAAAAACGCTCCATCGAAATTATGTTCTATCAAAAAAAGTGTCCGAATGGATGCTTTAACTCATGAGAAGAGTTAAAAAGCCTCTAAAAATCGGTTATTAAATATTTCTGAAATGTGTATATGCTGTTTAAATTACAAAACGACAAAGTTTGCAGCATTTCTGCTATCAATCTGCCGTCAAAATCTGTCAATAGATTCTGTGCGCATTCTGCCACCAATCTACTGTCAAAGTTTATCGACAGGCTCTATCGACAGTTTAACAGCAAATTGGGAACATAAATGTCTATAGATCTATCGGCAGATCCTGCTCGAATTTGTCGTCAATTTGACGTTAGTTTTACCCAGATTGAGGCCCTTAATTGAGGCCTGGGGTTATTATGTAGCTATTTGCTACCTCGATTATTATTTATTAACTCTGCAGTTAATATGTCACTCTTATAGCAAATTAAAGTTTAAAATAGAATCATAAATAAATTATCAATTTGATAAAACATTACCTCTCCACCATGACCGTCAAATACTGCAAACAAAGAAACTCCAGTACTGTTCATATTTTCATTCACTACGAAGCGATCTTCCATTCGAGCTCTGTGCCCTTGCATAGCATATGCTGCAATGTAACCTTCTTTTAACTCCCAATTAGGTTTCACTCCATTATTTATAGAATCGTCAACCAAAAATTGCAGTTTAGACACCTACACAAAGAAATATGTAATATAGAAAAATATAATAAGGCACATATATTTATATAGGTACATACAGTATGTTTGATAAGAGCGTGTACGGCAAAACTCAAAAACTTAGGATAATACATAAATTGAAAAAATTTGTACACATTATGCATGATATAGACTGCGATGCTTTATTATTAATAAGTTGTCCAGTCGCCTCCATTATCAATAATTGACTGGCATCTCCGAGGCATACTTTCTACTAATTTTACAGCATAATCTTCA
>NW_022639671.1:310888-311204 GCF_010583005.1 Odontomachus brunneus | reverse complement strand
GTCAAACGATAACTAAGGCTTTCTAGACAAAGCATCTTGGGAGAAGAGCCCCGCTATTGGCTAGCGTTCATATCCCCCCTCTAACGGTTTCGAGGAAAAAGTTTTTCCGTACACGCTCTTATCAAACATACTGTATATTTTGTGACGTGGCAGCCGTGGAGGCGCCCGTCTCAAGAATCCCGTACCAAATTCGTGAGAATGTTTTTCGCGTGTCGCGCTGCTAACGGTTTTTCGAGACCTTTCCGAATATCGCGTTCCGTCGAATGTTTATTGTGAAGATCTTAGAACAAAGCGAAGAAGCGATTTTTGCGAGCGG
>NW_022639671.1:309849-310878 GCF_010583005.1 Odontomachus brunneus | reverse complement strand
AAAGCGAAGAAGCGATTTTGCGAGCGGAGCAGATGCGAAGGTCAGCGCGTCCCGAATTTTGTGCCCCTCGGCGTCCCTTGCCGGCCACCCGGACGAGGAGCAGAGGACAACGAGGATCGGACGACATCGAGGAGCGAGGACGCAACGGACGACAACCAGCGAAATCCTACATCAGGTGAATCGCACTTTCGTACTTTTGTGATTAAAAATATATTATCGCAGATTATCGCGCGCTCAGCAATAGCGAATATTCTATCGCTGAGAAATTATCGTAGTTATAACACAGTATCGCGCTTAGACGGATCAGCTGTGTTTACTTTTAGCGAAGCAGCCGTCGTGAGAAACCCGGCAGAAAAAAACGGGAGAGCCGTGAAAGACAACAGGCGAACTCCCGATGACAACAGTGTCTCGAGACGAAAAGTGTCTCGAGACCAGAATACCGAAATCTGCCGATTCCCGACTACCGACCACCCCAGGACGAGAGGGGCAGCGACGAGGGAGGATCCACGAGGATACGTGATCCTCCCAGAGCCGATCAGCTGACAGCCTTACCGCGACCGTTGCCGCGCACAGACGAAACGATTTTGAGATTACCGTGCCGATAGTGCGTGAGGGGAGCGAGAGTGTGACGAGAGAGAAGAGAGAGAGAGAGGAGGAGAGTGAAGTGAGGACGAGAGCGAGAGAGCGAGGCGACGGGAGAGCGAGGCGACAGGAGAGCGAAGAGAGAGAGAGCGAAGGGCGAGAGAGGACGAGAGAGCAGGGAGAGAGAGAGGATCGCCGCCGCTGCCGTCACCGCCGCCGTCGTCGCCGACGTCGCCGCCGACGCAAGGGCCGTCGCCGAATATTGTAAGATTGACCATCTGCTCCAAAATTTATTTGTGTCGCGTATCGACTAGTAATGTATCGTGTCTCGTCCGCGGAGTGGTCGCGCGATTAAGAAAAGGCTCGCCCGAGGAAATCGTCCTCGGCTTTTGCGGGGGCATTCTCGCGAGCAGTACCGTCTCCCGAGGAGCGTTGCCGTTACGACTT
>NW_022639671.1:308819-309839 GCF_010583005.1 Odontomachus brunneus | reverse complement strand
CGTGGCGTTTCGCGAGCAGTACCGTTCACCGAGGAACGTTACCGTTACGACTTTATATCGCGGATGGAATATCGGGACGTGCGAGAGTCCCCAAATAAACGTAATTCTCAGTATTAAAATCAAGTCAAGTTGATTTCGCCTTCTTCTAACCCATCCCGTCTCCGACTTTAACCTCCTAAGAGCTACCGGTCCCGACGGTTCCGGGACGCGCGATTTTCGCAATAATTATCGACTCTCGCGTTTATCGAGGTGGTGCAACCTTTCCGCATCTGGCGCCCAACTATCGCGAGTATCTTAGTGGCGTGTTCTGGAGCCGACGGCAATTTGTCGACGCGGCTAACAGGCGACTGTCTGCCGTCGCTCGCGAAACTCACGTTCGCGAAACTTAGCGTCGCAATTTATATACAGTGTGTCCCATAAGTTCGGAAACGGCAAGAAAACTCAGCGTGAGAGCATTTTAAAGAAAAATGTTTCCAATAAAAGTTGTAAGGCTTAAAAAGTCGCATTTAATGACAGTAGTTATTTGACCTAAGATGACGTCGCCAAGGTCAGAACAAGGTCAACTTTGCCTTTTTAAATTGAAATACATATTTTTTATTACGGGATTTTATTCTACATAAAAAAGCAAATAACTTTTGCTTAAAAAAATTTTTTATACGACCTCTATTTTCTAAGATATTTACGTAAATATCTACAAAATTATTGGTTTCAATAATTTTTTACTTAAATTCTATTAACTTTACCGAAAAATGTTGAGAGATCAAAATTGCTTATTTTGTTTTCAAAGAGCTCTGAGAATTTTTTCAGAATTTTATGTTAACTTTTTAGTACTTCAAGAAAATGCAGTACTAAAAAATTAATATAAAATTCTGAAAAAATTCTCAGAGCTCTATGAGAACAAAATAAATAATTTTTATTTCTTGATATTTTTCGGTAAAGTTGATAGAATTCAAGTAAAAAATTATTGAAACCAATAATTTTGTAGATATTTACGTAAATATCTTAGAAAATAGAGGTCGT
>NW_022639671.1:283506-308809 GCF_010583005.1 Odontomachus brunneus | reverse complement strand
TTTTTAAGCCTTACAACTTTTATTGGAAACATTTTTCTCTAAAATGCTCCCCCGCCGAGTTTTCTTGCCGTTGCCGAACTTATGGGACACACTGTATTATATAAGTACATATATTCACAAGATCCCAGACTCCCCTCCATATATTTTATAGGAATGTAGAACAAGTCGAGGTAAACATAAAAGTCCTAAACTATTTTGCGATATTCGCAATAATAGTCGAGATATTTATTTAAAAAATTGGTGAATGATTACGCGCGATATAGTAGATGAGCTATCAAATGGCCGTCAAACTGAACAAAAAAATCCTGTAGCATTTTGCAAATGATCACATAGATTTTTAGATATTAATTAAAGAAAATTGTTATATAATTGTGTACCATAATGCCTGGATGATAAGTTTAAATAGTATATTAATTCCAGAAATTTGTTATCAACAGATGCTTGCGAATAATTAATGAATAATCTATCAATGTCGTTACAACAGTTTGAAAATATAGTTACAAAAAGCGCTCTTTTATTTGTTTCAAAATTATACGCTGATATTACGTTATTATGATTAATAACGCATAAAATATGTAAGCATATAGTACATAAACAACTTTTACAAATTTAATATTTAGATAATAAGACATAAATATGAATGCCAAGAGAACCGAAATGTATCATCTGATATTAATTATATGTATACAATCATACGAAATGTTTTTGTTAAGTTCCAAACTAAACATAAAACATTGCAGTTCTTTATAAAGCACGGATATTTTATTACGCCACAATCTGTTAATTATATATTAATATTGCCGTTATATTATCTTCAAAACATACAAAAATATATAGAAGTATAAATGTGGCTAATAGAGTTATACAAATTATTCCTTTAAAACATATTTTAATGCAATTTTTGCAATTGCCAAACGCAATTTTGGAATTATTTTCGAGGAGATAGCTAAACATATATTTGGAAAAAAAATATAATTCCTAGCAGCACAGTTCATTGGGCCAATATTGGCAATGCATTAAATTCCCAATATTGGCTCACCATTACAAAGTAGACACCTAGAATTTTATAGCCAATATTGTATTCCTAATATTAGGCCAATATTGTATTCCAATTATTTGACCAATATTGAATTTCCTATACTGGACCAATATTGAATTTTAAATAACAGACCAATGTTGAATTCTCAATATTGCATCTATATTGAATTTACAATATTAGCGATTCACTGAAACATAATTTATAACCAATATTGGATATTGGTTGAGTTACATTGGCCCAACGTAACCCCAATGTACATCAACATTGGAGTAACTATATTATGCAATATTGGCGATTTATTGTAATTTAATATATAACCAATATTGGGTGCATATTGGGCTACATTGGGCCAATATAACCCCAATGTATGTCACCACCGCCAATGTAACGCCAATATAACGCCAATAAAATATGCTACTAGGGATGACATATTAGGTTCTACTGTTCATGGCAAAGTGTGGAAACGTATTCAAGAACAATTTGCAAAAAAATTAGCTCTATCTCAGATATTATATTTTGATGATTTCGAGATTAACAATCCTCTTGGATCTCACAGTGGAATACATAAAATTGGTATTATATATTGTACTATTTTATCTATTCCAAGTAAATATTTTAATATTATTGAAAATATCTTTTTTTGCTTCAAATATATAATGAAAAAGATCATTCGCAGTTAGAAAATGAAAATATATTTTCTAATGTGATATATCAAATTCAAGATTTGGAAACTAATGGTTTACTTATAAACTTATAAACATTAACGGTAAACAACAGACAATATATTTGGCTTTAGTAGGAATTATTTGAGACAATTTAGGGTTCCATACGATTTTTTGTTTCAATAAGTTTCAATAAGATTTTTGGTTCAAAATTTAACTCATCATATTTATGTCGAGCCCGCTTAACTGATAAAAGCACTCTTCAAATGCAGATATCAGAAAAATCAGATTTATTAAGAACACGCTTTGTTCCAGACGGCCGTTGGGTGTCCATGAGGAACGGGTACGGCGGGCGGCCGAGCCCTAGGCGCCGCTCAACTCGCGGTCGCCGGCCTCCCGCCGCCAGTGCGCGCCGTCGCCGCGACGCGGCGAGCGCGTCGGCCGGAGCCGCTTCTCGCGGTTAATTCTCGCTTAGGCGCCTATATAAGACGCCGCGCGAGACCACTCAAGGCTTTTATGCCCTTTACCTGTTGCCAGCTTTGACTGCACATCAGGTATTCTTTTACGCTCTAGCTAGCTTCAAATCGCCTTTTTGAGTGCGCAAGCACGTTGGGCACTTGCCTCACCAGAGGTATACTTGCATATCTGCATCGATCATCACTGCCTTTAGAGTGTCGTAGACACGTTGGCATTTGTGTTTAGATTTCGGCCATTCTACACAACTTTTCGCAGCCCTATAAAGTGTGTCTGCACGTTGGGCTATTGCTTTTAGAGTGTCCGAGGACACATTGGCATCTGTGGTACGAAGTATATGGTAACTCCACAGATCTACACCTTCTCAATACGATCGAGGATTGAGAGAAGGCTTCGCGCGATCACTTCGGATTACCTGGACGCCTCCACCGCAGTGGACGTCTCGCTTCGCGACATTTCCCGTATTGCATACCGGGCATCAGCGCCTACCGACCTTAGTTACGGTCGGGATCACGCCTCCGCGCGAGTCGTCATTGTCATCAAGAACTCTGCGACCAGGGCCGCAGCTCCATTGAGCGTCCGGAAGGCGCGATTGGATCTCGTGAACGCGATTCGCGACGAACTGTTTCCAACGTGAGGGATGTTGTTGGATCCAAGCGAGAGCTACAGGGGAATCCGTCCAGCAGTAGCAAGGAAGTGAAACAAAATCGAGTGATGCTTGCACGAATTCGAGCAACCGTACGAGAAGGAGAGCGGCGTTCAATTCTAAACGTGGTATATTAAGCACGGAAGCGACCTTAGATTTGCCCGTTAAAAGAGTGATGATGGATTGCTTCGAGTTAGTGACTTTGAGGTACACGATCGCGGCGTACGCGGATGCAGAGGCATCCGCGAATCCGTGTAACTCTATATGAGTTGCGTCATTAGTGAATCCGGTCCAGCGTTTAATGATGAGTCTACTTAGAACTGGTAATTTCGCATAGAATTTTCGCCATTTTTCGAACATGCTATTCGGAAGCGTGTCGTCCCAGCCGACTTTTAACCGCCATATTTCTTGCATAAATATTTTCGCAGTAATGGTTACCGGAGTGACCAATCCTAAGGGATCGTAGAGCTTCGCGATGGTAGACAAAATGGAACGCTTAGTACTTGGAATATCCGTCGAGGTATGAACTTGAAATTCCAACGTATCCGACGCTGGAGTCCACGTGACGCTGAGAATGTTAACGCGGTCATCAGTTGAAAGAATTCGACTACATGCTAACCCATGATCAGTTGGATCGATGTCGGCTAGCAAAGCGGATGAATTACTTGACCATTTCCGTAATTGAAATCCTCCGCGACGAAGAAGAGCAACCAGTTGATCACGAGTTTGTGTTAGATTGTTGGCATCATCTGCTCCAAAAAGCAGGTCATCGACGTAGATATTGTTGCGAAGAATCGGTATCGTGAGAGGAAAATCTGCGCCTTCGTCATCGACGAGCTGTTTTAAAACGCGAAGCGCTAGAAACAGTGCGCAGGCCATGCCGTACGTTACAGTGAGCAAGTGATATTCGCGGATCGGTGCGGACGGAGACGCTCTCCAAACAATGTTTTGATAGTTTATGTCGCGAGGGTCGATTTGAATTTGTCGATACATCTTAGCGATGCCCGCGGAATACACGAATTTGTAATTGCGCCACTTTAAAATGACTGAAGAAAGGTTGGTTTGTAATTTTGAGCCGACCAGGAGATGGTCGTTTAAGAACGAGCCGTTTGAGCTTCTGCTAGACGCGTTGAACACGACGCGCAGATGCGATGTAAGGCTGTGATCACGAATTACAGCATGATGCGGAATGAACACGCGTTGGTCAGAGGAATAAGGAGGAAGTGACGACTCGCGCATGTGCCCGAGACGTATGTATTCAGCGATAAATTCGCGATATTCTGACGCGAGTTCGGAATTTTTGATGAATTTTCGAGTCATCGCGGCGAGACTTCTTTCCGCCGAAAGACGAGTATCTCCGATGTTTATAGGGGGACCCGTTTTGAACGGAAGTCGAACGATATATCGCCCGCAAGGAGCGCAAGAGTGAGTGCTTCGGAAATGTTCTTCGCATTTTTGGTCTTGCGGAGAGAGGAAGTCTTTGCGAGGAAGGTCTTCCGTTTCCCAGAAGCGACGAATCTCCTCATCGAGAGCCAAAGAATTTAGTACGTGATGAGTAGAGACGCTTGGTGGTGCGTGCCTAGAGGCATTCTTATCGGACGAGGCGTGAGTGTTAGTTACGCGCGAGCTGACTGGTCCTGAAACTATCCAACCGAATATCGAGTTTTGAGCGAAAGATTGGCCGGCTTCTCCCTTTCGAACCCCGTCGAAAATTATATTATGATACAAATCCGCGCCTATGAGAATATGAATCGGTTCTTGACTAAGGGGAGTCGGGTCCGACCATTTTAAATTAGTAAGATGAGAAAGAGAGGAAGCACTGGTAGCTTGACTCGGAGTGTAGGACGTGATGGAATTCAAAATTAACGCGGTGACGGGAAATGACGGAACGACCGAGTCTCGCGGAGATACGAAGATGTTAGCGGCGCGTTTTATTATTCCGGCGTGATTGCCTCCGACAACGGACACCGAGATTGGCATGTGAATTCGTTTGACACGAAGAATTTGCGCGAGCGTTTCAGATATGAAGGTCATTTCTGACCCTTGATCGATTAGTGCGCGAACGACAACGGAGCGTCCAGACGAAGATCTGACGGTTATTAAGGCAGTCGCTAAAAGATCGCGAGATTGAGCAGGCGTTCTTGTCGACGCAAACAACGAATTAATTTCTGGTTTCGAGTCGACGATCTGAGAATGAGAGCGGTTTGATGCGCGGGTCACAGAATCTGAGAAAGAGTCCGAGCTGATGTGAAGAGTGGAATGATGTTTTCCTTGGCACAACCGACAAGAATATCGACTTGGGCAGTCCTTTGCGGAATGCTTTTGACTCAAGCAGTTGAAACAGCGGTTATGCTGTTTGACAAGATCGCAACGCGCGCTTGGACTCTTACTCAGATAAATTGAACAAACATTAATGAAATGCAGCGCTTTACAGAGTGGACACGTTGACGACTCGTTCGGAGCGGTGGTTGCGACATGAACCTTTGACGTTGGGAACGCCTTGGTTGATACCCTTGACGGCCCAGTTGGAATATTTGCTTCGAGAACGCGAACGCGTGAGTGCAAGAAACGACTGAGCTCGTCAAATGAGGGAGGCGATTCAGCCTCGCTTGAGCGAATGTTCCAAGCCTTTCGCGTTATCGAATCGAGCTTCGAAACAACCGAATGCACTAGTACATCGTTCCATAATTGTTCGGGAGAACGATTCAAGCTTGTGAGAGAAGCGACCGCGATGTTGACCTTGTCTAGTAATGTCTGCAGCTCAACAGAACTTTCGCGAGTTACTGTATTGAGAGTTAATATTGTTGACAAATGAGAATTGAGCGAGCGCTGACGATCCTCGAACCGAGAGGTTAAAGCTTGCCACGCGATTTCAAAATTGTCTGCTGTGACTGTAAGATTAGCAACGCACTCGAGGGCGCGACCTCTTAAACATGACACAAGATAATGCATTCGAGCGAAATCAGTCAGGTCTTTGTTATTGCGAATAAGAGCTGTAAACCGATCACGAAATTGTTCCCATTCGTCAAAGGTTCCGTCAAACGGAGGCAACCGAATTGGCGGTAAATGAGCGAGTGAGAATGAGGAAGCCTCGGGTCGCGTCGTCGCATTTGAAAAAGACTGGTTCGGACTCACAAAAGGTTCCAACTCTTCGAGGAGATCAGCGAGGAAGTCAGATGCAGCAGTGAAGACGTCCTACGTTGCGTCGTAGTGTCCGTCCTTGAAGTAGTCGAGCGAGGCCTTGGTGGTTGAGGGTACAGCTCGGAATAGTAAATCGTGTCCTTCCTGGTACTGCGCCCAAATGTCCTTGAGGGAATTGATTCTTGAACGCAGTTTAGCGAGAGTCAGGTTGCCCTTGCCGACCTTCTTCGCGTTCTCGATTGTGCGCTCGATCGAGCGTTGCAAGCGCACTTGTTTCGTGAGCTGCTGTTCCATGGTTATAATGAGCCGTCGTGCACTCGGTCTCACTCACACGATCACTCGCTATCCGGCTTGAAGGACCAACAATGTTCGCAACGTGGCCGTAGGTTTTTTGTGGCAAGCGAACTTCCCGGACAGCTCGATCGATTTGATCGTGTGAGCTCGGACGACGCACCGAATTTGTGTTGGTGCTAGATCAGTTGATGTTCGATGTGTCCGCTCGGAAAGGTTTTAATTAAGCAAATCGCTTCAAAGACGAAACAAATTTAATCTTAATTAACAAATAACACACAATTTAAGATCTAACGAGCGAAGGTATGGTTGAAACGGAGTTGACCATTACTGATGGCAAACGTGCCGTGGTCGAATGCTGCGTACCGGCGATAAGACGGTTCGAAAATGAGAGAGTGTGATCTATTCTTGGTTGTCGCCTTTTTAAATGATGATTCTCGGCGCTTGGCAACTGCGGATTGGCCACGGCGCTTAAGTTTGAGATGACGATATACAAAAAAAACTTGATTCTTCTTTCTAACGTTCGCAGCCGCTTTCGGAGTTCGGTGTTAGGCCGGTAGTTGCCGTGGCAACGGCACGCACAGCGTGTTATTCGTAGTCGGTTAGCACATGAGAAACAATTAGGGTCACGGCTTGATAACGCGTGGTTTCGGGCGACTGTTATGATTCGAACTGTTATCCGAGTCGACCTCTTCGGGATCGAACGATCGATCTCGAACAATAGGAATATGAATCTTATCTGTAATTTAACCTGGAATATTTATAATTGAATAATATTATGTGCGTTTTATAGAATATTCGACGAAAATGATTTTTCAAATATTCAAGAAACCTTGTATATTCGAATATTCGAAAAATAATCTTGTAAACATATGTAGTACGGGATGTGGGGTACACCCTGTTCAGGCCCGTGTTAAATATTTTTTTAAATTATGATATTGAATAGTCGATGTAAAGTGAATGTACCAAATAGTAGATTTAGATATATTAAACCTTCGACTATTGAGCCTGTCAACACATTATGTTTTACGCACCTCGAGGATCTTCACAATGGTATCGAGCCTCTCATGTGCCTCTCAGTTGTTTTGAATTCAGTGAGATCACGTGCCTTTACAGAGATCTCAAAGTTTCGGAGCAAGCGTGCGCTCGAGTCGGTCGCCCAAACGATATCAGATCGTGGACAACTAGCACCGTGCACACAACTAATAGTCTTGATTCGGGCGAATCTCAAATACGCACCCGAGTGCAGAGACTATCCGTTAACGCTCCCGAGAGCGTATCGCCGTGAGACAACCGCGAACCAATCTTGTATAAAGAATATTATGTAAGTGGAAATTATTGTGTGAGGGACGAGTGTGAAACGTGCTTGTGCCGTTCATTCGTCCAGTAGTTTTTTTTTGTTGGTACTCTTAATAAAATGACAGTATATCGTGTTATAATTTCACATAATTGAATAGTCCTTATATACGAAGATCCCCAAAGCCCACGTCGGTGAAAATAATAAAATTTTTAAATACATATTGGGAGTACAAATTAGTTCGGTCCGTTTTTTTTTGTGGTCAAAAATGCATTTATTTCAGAACAAAATGAATGAACAGATTAATCAAAGTATTGTCCATCGCTGGCTACTACTTTTTCCCACCTCTCAGGCAATTTTCGAATTCCATCTCGAAAAAATGTCTCGTCTTTTGAGGCGATCCAAGTTAGGAGCCAATTTTCGGTTTCTGCGTAATAATAATATTTCTGCGAACCGGTGACCTGCCAAATCGTGCTGCATCCGTCGGAACAACCAGTAATCAGAAGGAGCAATATCCGGCGAATACGGCGGGTGCGGTAAAATATGCTACTTGAGCATTTCTAAGTAATTTTTACGACTTTTGCGACATGAGGCCGAGCGTTATCATGCAGAAGAATAACTTTGTCATGTCTTTGCTCGTATTCCGGCCGTTTTTCTCGTAATGCACGGCTCAAACGAATCAATTGTAGCCTATACCGTTGGCCCATAATGGAATCGCCAGGTTGTAGCAGCTCATAGTATACAACACCCTTTTGGTTCCACCAGATACACAGCATGATCTTCGAACCATGAATATTCGGCTTTGGTATTGATATTGAGGTCGATGGCAACCATTGACCGGGCATAGCGTAGTATTTTTTCTTCTTGGAGTTATCGTAGAATATCCATTTCTCGTCCCTAGTCACAATCCGATGTAAAAAAAACCCTTTCTTTGTTGCCTTTGAATCAGCTGCTCGCAAGTGAAAAATCGCCTTTCAACGTCTCTCAGTTTCAGTTCATAAGGCACCCAATTGCTTGTGAATCATTCCCATGGATTTCAATCGTACGGAAACTGCTTGTTGCTAACTCCCAATGATTCTGCAAGCTCCTCTTGCGTTTGACTCGGATCTTCATCGAGTAATGCCTCCAATTCTTTGTCTTCGAATTTTTTTGGCTGTCCAGAGCGAGGCTTGTCTTCAACGCTAAAATCACCATTCTTGAAACGTCGAAACCATTCTCTACATGATTTATCAGTTGGAGCATTGTCACCATAAACTTCTACAAGCGCTAAATAAATTCTTCGATGCGCTTCAGCTGCACTTTTCTTCCAATTAAAGCAGAAAACTAAAACTTCCCGCAAATACTGCTTAGTTAACACAAAATTTGACATATTCAACACAGTAAAAAACAGGGGTTTTGTATGGAACTCAAAGCGATATAAACTGAATATTATTGATATCTAACCTTTCTAAAACTACCGAAATCAGCTGTCACTATGAAACATTCATAACACCCAGAGCCATCTTTTGAAAACGGACCGAACTAATTTGTACTTCCATATAATGATATTGTCGAGGGTGTCGTAACATTTAATAGTCCTTCGAGCCGGATCAGTGGGTGGACTTCGTAAAAGACTTAGTGAAATTCTTAGTACAAATCAGTGACAATAAACATTTTATTTAAACAATAGTTCCCGCATACGCGCCGCGTTATCACAGCGCATTCGGTGTGCTTGTCTAATACCGAACAATAACATTACCGCGTAACAATATGTACTCGAGTGTCGTGCCGAACTACATTGGACTGGACTGTATACAAACCATCTTGTCGTATCGTGAACATTGTCTTTCACGGGCGACTAAATTCGTCGTGATTCTCGCGACTGAATTATTTCGTTATTCAAGTGCGTCAGTGAACATTTAATACTCATTCAATATGGCGACTGTTGATGTACCGCTCACACAACAAGGCGTTTGTATTGGCCAAATATCTCGGGTAATGACTAATTTGAAAAAACTTGGCGTTAACAATTTCATGGTCACCATGGTGAAAAACCGTCTGGATTCATTGGAGCAGTTTTGGGAAAAGATGCAGAAACTCAACATTTAACTACTGTACGGGGCCTTCGAAGAAAGCAGAGAGCAGCTTGACTACTTCATACAAGATGAGTTTCTTCACGCTGAAGAGCAGTATCTCGAAGTTTCCGACTACATGGTCGACATCATCGGAAACCTCTCAGCAAACTCCTCCAACCCTGAGGTCTCAGGTGATTTCAATTAATGCGACCATTGCAACAAGTTCCGTTATGAAGCTTAGCCGGATCGAGCTTCCCGAATTTTCCGGTGATCATCTAACATGGACTCATTTTCGCGATATGTTCGAGTCGCTCGTGATCAATAATAATACGGCCTTGAACAATGTCACGCGGTTATATTATTTAATGTCCAAACTCAAGAGAGATGCTGCCGTTTTGTTGCGAAATTTCAAAATTACAGAGGATAATTTCGAGCCCGCATGAAAGGCCTTAACTGACGAATTTGCGAATACGTATTTAATTATCAATTCGCATTTGCAAGCGATTGTTGACCTACCGACCTTAAAAACGGAATCAGCTAGCGTGCTTCGAAACTTACGTGATACCACTAAATCAGAGATTGAGGCCTTGTCAAATCTCGGGCGTCCAGTCAACAAATGGGACGACCTCTTGATTTTTCTTCTTACTAAGAAATTGCCTTCTCGTACTCATCAGGCGTGGCAAATGGAGTTGGGGGAGTCTTATGAACCGCCATCATTCGACGCGTTTATAAGGTTTATTTTAAGGTGAATTAGAGGTTTCGACAATGAAAGCCCTCTGAGCATGAGCAATGCCGTATCCGATCCGTTCGGGAAATCGCATAATTCAAAAGCGAAAATTCACAACACGAATCAATCGTCCGCACATGATTCGCGCAAATATCCTGCTTGTTCTGAAAAGCATTTATTATATCGCTGCAATCAATTTGCCTACTTGGACAGCAATCAACGCTTCGCCCTAGCGGAAAAACTAAAATGTTGTATAAATTGCTTGCGACTCGGTCATGCTACCAATGCATGTAGAAACCCGCAAAAATGTTTTAAATGCGACAAGGCACATCACACCGCCTTTACACCGCGATATTGAGTGTAACGATAATGCGGCGAGTTGCAACAATAATTCCGTTGGCTCGAATGCAACAATCAACCACCGCGTAGGTCCGTCGGTTCTTATCGCGTCAACGTGCCTATCGACAAATACCATGGTGCTATTCGCGACCGCATGGGTAAACTTACGTACTTGCGAAAATCGAACGGTACGAACACGCGCGCTTCTTGACCAAGGATCAACGTATACTTTTATTACTGAAGCATTGGCTCAATCGCTGCGCACGTCCCGCCAACGGACGTTACGTATTTTGGTGTCCAAAATTCCGGCACGGCTAAGGCTAGGATACGTCTTTTTCTCGAGTCGTGCACAACTACCGGCATCTCTCTCCCGGTCACGGCCTACGTGTTTAACTGTATAAACTCATACGGTACTTCCAAGCGCAATCCCATCTCTGACTGGCCGCATTTACAAGGACGTGATTTCGCCGATTCTGATCCCTCTGATCGAACTCCTATACAACTTTTAATTGGAGCGGGTTTATATGGAGCTATACTGCTCGATGGCCTCCGAAAAGGTCCGTTCGGCAGTCCTACGGCTCAATCAACAATTTTTGGACGGATTGTTACCGGGCCTACTCACAGTACCGATTCCAATGCATCGGTTTGCGTTGCTTCTATCAACTATTGACATTGATTTCAATCAAATTCTCGTGCGATTCTGGGAAATCGAGGAGATTCCTACTAAACCGAGCCTCACGAGGCGGACGAGGAGAAGTGCGAAGATTACTTTCGTACTACGCATTCGCGACAGGAGAGCGGACGATGCATCGTTCGCCTCCCATTCAGACAATCACCTCTGCCTATCGGAGATTCGCGCGATATCGCGACTCGATTTTACGATAAACTCGAAAAGCGGCTATCGTGCGACTCTACGCTCGCTCCAGCCTACGGTGCGTTTCTCCAGGAGTATCTCGATTTAAGGCACATGGAATTGGTCACCGGTTCGGAATTGTCATGTGATACCGTCGTCTATCTTCCGCATCGCCCCGTGGTAAAGAACGAAAGTCTGACGATTGAGGGTCATATTTAACGCGTCGTGCGCTATTTCCAATAAAACGTCCCTCAACGATCACCTTCATACCGGGCCCAAGCTCCAGGCTGACTTAACGTCTATACTAAGACGGCGTCTATACTATACTCAGATGGCGACAACATAAGTACGCCTACATGGCCGACATCGCAAAGATGTATCGTCAGATACTGGTACATCCCAAGAACACCGATTATCAGCGAATACTGTGGAGATCATCTCCGAAAGAGCCTATTAAGTCGTACCGTCTACGTACCGTCACATACGGTACTGCTCCCGCGCCATACCTCGCAATACGGGTATTGCACCAGCTTGACAAGGATGAAGGTCATCGATTTCCTCTTGCTCGTTCCATCTTGCTAAACGAGACCTACGTCGATGACATTTTATTTGGTGCCGGTGACATCGATACGGCCAACGCAACGAGACTGCAATTAGTCAACCTACTCGCGGCGGGCGGATTTAGCCTTCACAAATGGGCGGCCAACGCTACCAAACTGCTCGAAGACGTATCGCCCAATAATCGAGTTATTAATGCGGATTATTCATTAGAAGATGACAGCAACATTAAAGTTCTCGGCATTTCATGGTCGTCTCGAGACGACTCGTTCTCGTTTCGTATCACGCTTCCGCCCCCTGCAGTAGCAACTAAACGCTCTGTCCTTTCTACAATTGCTCGGATTTTCGATCCCCTTGGGTGGGATACCCCTGTAGTCATTGTTGCGAAAATTTTAATGCAAGAATTGTGGATTAGGACACGCGACTGGGATGAGCCACTTCCTGCGGATCTCAGCGAAAAATGGGAATACTATCACGACTCTCTCCGGGCGCTCGCCGACGTTCGCATCTCACGCTGGACAGGACAATCTAAGCACGTCACCCGCACCGAGTTACACGGTTTTTCCGACGCGTCACGTAAGGCTATCTGCGCCGTAGTATATTTGAGAATTGTGAGTTCGATTGGAGTCAAGGTCATGCTGATCGCCACCAAATCTAAGCTGGCGCCCATAAAAACTCTGAGTGTCCCGCGATTGGAGTTAAACGGCGCGGTACTACTCGTCCAGTTGCTACGATATGTTACGGAAACAACACAATTTTGTAACCTTCCGATTTATTGCTGGACTGACTCAACAATCATTTTCGAATGGCTCAGAAAACATTCTTCCACGTGGGTTACATTCGTAGCTAATCGAGTATCTAAAATTCAGACCGAATTACCTTCGGCTGCTTGGCATCAACCACTTCAAATCCAACGGATCTTGCATCCCGCGGCATCGCGGAACTCGCATCTTGTAAACTATGGTGGTCCGGACCGGAGTGGCTAGAGCAGTCCCTGACTTCGTGGCCTCTCCAGATTCCCGGGAATTCTGGCGAAACTACCTGCGGCGTCGACGCTGAAATTCGCAAGGCTGCCGTCACACACATCGACGACCCGTCGAAACCGCTTGCACTTGACGATCTCCCACATCAAATTTTATCGTGGATACGCCTATTTCGAGTTACCGCATATGTTTTTCGATTTATCGCTCGTGCACGCCTAAGTACTGGGGGAACCAATTCTTACCTTACCGCTGCTGAATTGTCCGATACACGAATGTTTTGGTGCAAGCAAGCTCAGCTTAGTTCTTTCTCCTCAGAAATTAAGGAACTCCGGCGAAAGAGACTTTTATCATCTCGGAGCCCTTCGATAAAATTAACCCCCTTTTTGAGCGAAAATGACGCGATCCATCTCGGCGGGCGGCTCCAGAACTCTCTGCTCTCCTATTCCGAGCGGCATCCAATTATTTTGCCTCGTCATCGTATCAGCAATTTAATTATTGAACGTGCACATAAACAGACTCTCCATGGGCGTCCACAACTGACTCTTCGTCTGATTCGCCAGACTTATTGGATCATCGGAGCAAGGAACCTCGTCAAGTCGGCGATTCACCGTTGTGTTCCGTGCGCTCGCCAACGAGCGTTAACTCCGACATAACTTATGGGGTGTCTTCTCGCTTCTTGTATATCGCCATCCCGTTCGTTCATGCATACAGACGTCGACTATGCAGGACCATTTGCCGTTTTATGGAGAAAAGGTCGAGGGCAACACTCACATAAAGCTTACGTGGCCGTATTCGTTTGCCTCTCGACACGCGCCATCCACCTTGAATTGGTTTCGGATTTGGCCACCGAAGCCCTTCTCGCAGCCTTCAAGAGTTTTGTCTCGCGCCGCGGCATTCCCAGTGATGTCTACAGTGACAACGGGACTAATTTCCAAAAAGCGAACTAGCAACTACCTTTCGGAATATCATAAAAAACTCAGAATTTGGCGCGATATTGGCTACCGATGGAACCTCGTGGCATTTTATTCCACCTGCCGCTCCCTACTTCGGTCGTATCTAGGAGACGGGTGTAAAATAATGAAACACCATCTACGCCGCGTCGTGGACAAGCATACTTTATTGACGGAAGAATTTGCCACTCTCCTTTACTAAGTTGAAGCGTGTCTAAACTCTAGACCGATTTCCGCCATGACCAACAATCCCGAGGATGTTGCTACTCTAACTCCAGGGCATTTCCTCATCGGAACCCCTCTTCTCACCATCCCCGAGGCATCGGTGACAGACACAAACGAGCATCGCTTTTCCCGATATCAAAGAGTTCGCGCGATGCTGGAACATTTTTGGAACGCTTGGTCCCGCGACAATCTGCACACCTTGCAGTAACGTACAAAATGGATGCGCTCGCTCCCGGATATTAAACTAGGGGAACTCATACTTCTACGAAACAATCGGTTACCGCCCTCCAAATGGGCTTTCGCGCGCATTACCGCTACCCAATCCGGTAGGGATGGACATGTGCGCATTGTCCACGTAAAAACTAAGGATTCCGAATTCGTGCGACCTATTTCGCAGATCTGTCGTCTCCCAGTAAACCATTAAAACATCTATCGTACCGACCCGGATACGAGGCGGACGGTATGTTCAGACCCGTGTTAAATATTTGTTAAAATTATGATATTGAATAGTCCATGTAAAATGAATGTATCAAATAGTAGATTTAGATGTATTAAACCTTCGACTCTTGAGCCTGTCAACATATTATGTTTTTCGCACCTCAAGGATCTTCACAATCGAGCCTCTCATGTGCTCAGTTGTTTTGAATTCAGTGAGATCACGTGCCTTTACAGAGATCTCGAAGTTTCGGAGCAAGCATGCGTTCGAGTCAGTCACCCAAGCAATGTCAGATCGTGGACAACTAGCACCGTGCACACAACTAATAGTCTTGATTCGGGCGAATCTCAAATACGCACCCGAGTGCAGAGACTATCCGTTAACGCTCCCGAGAGCGTATCGCCGTGAGACAACCGCGAACCAATCTTGTATAAAGAATATTATGTAAGTGGAAATTATTGTGCGAGGGACGAGTGTGAAACGTGCTTGTGCCGTTCATTCGTCCAGTGGTTTTTTTGTGTTGGTACTCTTAATAAAATGACAGTATATCGTGTTGTAATTTCACATAATTGAGTGGTCCTTATTTACGAAGATTCCCAAAGCCCACGCCAGTGAAAATAACAATAAACTATTTTTAAATGTAATGATATTGTCGAAGGTGTCGTAACACACCCATTTTCATATATTGAAAAGTTTGAAGGAGCTAATTGAAAATTTTTACTTTGTACTAAATTCGGTACATTCATAAAGAATACTTTAAAAGCAAATAAGCGCTCAAAATGAACAGCACATGTACTATTGTAATAGTCGTTCTCATCAGTTAATAGTAGTGGCTCAGTAGGTAAGGCGAGTTCCTCAAAAATTAAAGATCTCAGGTTCGAGTCCCACTGGAATCAGCGATTTTTTCAAAGCAAATTATAAATGGAATTAATTAAATGTCACACCATTATAAAAAGATTGCAATAACTAGAGTCACATTAGCAACCACAATAAATATTCTATGATTAAAGATGTTCCTTTTTATTTAACAATTTTTCTAACAAACTTTTTTCTCAGGATAAATATTCTTCGATCGAAAATTAAGTCATGCTTAAAATATTCTATGAATATATGTGGAAGTATTCCCGAAGAGTAATATTAGAATATTTAAGATAGTGTCCTTTTGAAAACATAAGAATATTCTCAGAATATTTATCTTCTTGATAGGACTTTCTACGAATGTTCAAATCTTCCTACTGGAAGATTGGAAGATATTCCAGGAACGAATTGCAGGCTGGGGCATACACATGTCGTCCCTTTTCCAAATATTGATATAGAAGTTCTATACATTCAACAATATATGTATTAATAATCTGCCTTTTTTCTATCATTTAAATAAACATATCGCAAATAATAAGAATCTCGTCAAAATGTCATGAATAAAATATTACACAATACATTTATGAGAATCAGTAAGCTGTCACACATTTGACATTTCTTTCAGGAATTTACAACTAATTTCATATCTTATGCAAATTCTCACTTATGTGCATGCACCTGTACCATTGTGTTGTACCGTACCTAAGCGTGCGTACTTTAGCCAAATTAATTGGTCAATTTTAATTTATAATTTGAAAAGTATTATAGCCTGGATATTTTTACATTAGGATCTTATTCTTCAAATTACTTCAGGAATCCATCCTTAAGAGATAATGCGGTAGTGGCGGGACACACCCTGTATATCAGATATATCTATATCTCAATTTATTCTATCTCATATTTATATTCCACATAAATCTCTCTCTCCCTCCCTTTCTCGTCCATGTTCCCTGATCAAACTCATAATTAGTCTTAGCATTTAAAAAAGTAACGAAAACGTAACGATTCGTTACTTTTTAAATAACGGTAATTGTAACGAGTTACTTTTTAAATTAAATAATAGAAAAAAGGGCTAATTCGAGTTCAAGCACAGGATTACTAGTGCTATGTACCATATGGGTAAAACCTTCCTTGTGTTAGGAAATAGAGCAATATTTATTGAACATAAATGCTCAATATAAATAATCAAACGTTTCGTCTCAATCATGAACCCTTTTCAGGGATATAAAAACTCAAGGTTTATAAAACGAACGCATTACAAGTAAAAGAATTAATTAAAGAGCTTAGTAAAATGACATGAATGTTATTTGCAGTATTATAGCTGACAAGACCGTTACCCGACTAATATTAAGAAGTTCAAATTAATACTAGGAAGTAGCCATAATAAAGTAGCCGTCATAACTATAAAAAACCATAAAATAAAATAAAAATAGGTAAGAAAAATAATTATTAAAATATAATAAATAATTAAAACAGTCAATATAAATTACCTTTGTTGAGCTCTGCTAAAAGTTAAACGATCCTGTCAACGTCCGATGAAAAATTTTTCATGCAAAATTTTGTATGAAATTTGTCCATACATAATTATGTATAATTATATATAATCATATAAAATTATATATAATTATACACAATTATGTATAACAATATCTATAATTACATATAAATTTATGCGTAATTATGTAAAATTATATATGATTATACATTATATATAATTATGTATAATTATATATGTATATATATAATTATACATAATTATATATAACTATATATAATTATATACATAAGTAGAATGTATGAACATGAATGGACAAATTTGATACATAATAATATATAATTATATATAATTATATATAATTTTATATAATTATATATGAAAAATTTTTCATTGGGCGATAACATCGCCACGTCTAAGCAATAGAGATAATAACAGATTTATATACACGAGCATTAACATTGCGGCAACGACTCGTGGAAGAGAAGGAAACAAACAGAGTTTTATTATCATAATAAGCCGCAGTAGCCGTTGCTCAAATATTCTGTATCCTTTTGAGAGTTAAGTCCATACTTTCGAAATTTAATGTAAATCATTTCTGATATAATACAAAACTTCGGCTTGATCCCAATTGAAATCATGGTTTTTTCTCAAACGGTGTTCCTGTATGGCTGTTAACTTAACTGTATTTACTAATATTTCTCTTGATCTAGCATTAACTTCGGTTGACAAACGTTGGCATTATATTGGCGATTCCATTGGGATCCTTCGCAGCGAGTTTATGTTGGCTTTGGGATTTGTTCTTGATTCTATATTTTTATTTTTAATAACAAAACTTATAAACAAACTTTGGTAGTAAGAAGATTTATAGGTCTTTCCATGAATATTATGTGCTGGCTGAATACATAAGATTGTGACGATGCCTTACACGCATCGCCCCTAACACAGCCGACAACATCCGTCAGCTGTAAACGGCGCTAAGCGCCAAATAAATAAAACCAAACATAAACATGTGCCACGCCTAGCATAAGTCACGGAACGTCAACAACGGCGTCAAATGTAAAGAGACGGTATATAAACCGTGGTCGAGAAATAAGCGGAGAGACCGATCCGGACCGCCGACCGAACTCGATGCTTCAGAGCGGAGAGCAAGGTATCCGACCGTATCGTTTCTATCTTCCCGTCAACCTCCGAAACCGCACAGACGAAACCGGCACCTGGAGATTGTGTTCGCTACCTCCGTCAAGCGCTCTTGACACCGACTTCGCCTTCCTATCAGGCTCCAACGACCGGCCTACGAGGTCGTGTGTTTGCGAACCCGATCGAGCCTTCTCGGTACCGATCGTATCCCGACTCCACGTACAAGTTTCCGAGCCAGTGTGTTCGCTGCGCCCGATCGAACGTTGTCGATACTTGTCTGATTCGTCGCGGCGATATGCGAGCCGCCCGTTATATTGCGCTGCGGGCTGCGACACGCAAATACCACGAGTACCGCCGGGCCCCCGCGGCCATCAATCTGTTCGCACCGCGATTCGCGGATTCCGCGCGACTTGGCTCTAGCGACTTGCCGTCTTCGCGCTATTCGCCCCGCCTACCGAATCGCGAGACCCAGCCAAGCGAAACCGAGACCCGATCACTGCTGCCGCCCCGTGCCGAAATACACGCGGTTCATATAGTTGTTCTGTATACTAAACATCAAATAAAGTGTTATTTGTTATTACTTGCTGGTGTCAATCACTCAACGATCCCTGACTCCGACGAGCGATATTCCCGGCGATACGACCCACAACCGACACGAGACGTGCGGTTGTTACAAGATTATTTCATGAAAATTTCAATATACAAGATTTTTGAATATTTCAAAAATCACATTCGGGTAATATTCCATACAGAATACATAATATTATTTAATTACAAATATTCCCAGCACCATTACAGAGAAGATTCATATTCCTATAACAATAATAGAATATTTATTTCTGTTTCGAACAGCTCTATGATGCGCTCAGGTGATGCGCGGTTAGTTCGTATGCCGTCGAATTATCGTCGACTACTACTTTGAATGCGCGAGTATAGCTCGTGCTCTACTATTCAGGAGCCTCGTAAGACAGAGTGAGGAAGGTACGATAGTGATCTTGTGTGTAAGAGCACGGCGTGATCCAGAGTAGAGCACGCGTGGAGTTGTCCGGCGCCTCCACTGGAAAGGAATCTCCCTTTCCGAGGATA
This sequence comes from Odontomachus brunneus, assembly GCF_010583005.1. Taxonomy (NCBI): domain Eukaryota; kingdom Metazoa; phylum Arthropoda; class Insecta; order Hymenoptera; family Formicidae; genus Odontomachus; species Odontomachus brunneus. Next base: position 289,555 of record NW_022639671.1, on the reverse strand, counting down.
ATGATCACTCAGAGGAATGAGACACTTATCCGTCTTCCTTGTAAATGTCGGAGTCAAGTCCGCATAAGATTCAGCTCAGGTTGGCGAGGGAGCAACAGAGACTGAATCTGAGATGTTAGACCGGCGAGTGTTACTCGGCCTGAACAGTCGCGCACGCGGCGAATACGATGTCTCGTAGTGAGAGCCTATTCGCGAATGTAACTCTGAATCGCGTACGCGGTTGAGTCGTAGTCTGACGTTGACGTGCACGTAATCGTAGACGTGCGTTGATAGTACCGCGTGCGTGACGAATGCTAGTCTCGTCGAGACGAGAAGCGAATATTCCTCGCGTATAGAGTCGCGGATGCGATGACGTAGGAGTCTTGAGTAGACTTAGGCTAGCGATCGTGTGTCGCGAGAGCGCTGTACCTCTGGCAGGGAAGTAATAGCGAGTGTGCCTCGCGTGAGAGCTGCGGCCCTGGCAGCGAAGCAATAGCGAGCTTGGCTCGCGTGAGAGATGAAACGATGACTCCCGCGGAGTCGTGAGCCCGACCGTACTAAGTTCTGTCGTCGCTGATATCCGGTATATGCAATACGGGAGATATCGCGAAGAGAGACGTCCACTATGTACTCGTATGTACTCGTATGTACTGGTAAAAAACTTTGGTTGGGAAACTACTCTTTTAAATCGTTTGTATTTCGTATGAAGAGTTTTGAAGTTTTGATTAAAAAGATTGAGTCTTTCTATTACTTGTAATTAATTGTTCTTTTTTGGACCATGTATTTAGCCGGAAATAATGACCGGAAGTAAATTAAACAAAGGTTCGCTATGGTATCGTTTGTATTTCGTATGCAGAGTTATGAAGTATCATTAAAAAGGTTTGTGAGTCATCCAGATAATTTTAATTAAATATTAAAAAATCATGTATTTGGCCGAAATATCGATCTCAAGCGCTTCTGTGGAAGTACTGTCAGGCACGATCGGTGTACTATCTAGTATTCCAATACCCCTGGTTCTTTTTCGATCGCATCTACTTAGTAATACCCGGCAAACATTTTTATCATTATATTGTCGAAACGTCACCCTAACATCTCGGCAACAATAAATGTTTCGCCTGTAGGACGATGCAACGTTTTATTTATAACATTATTTTAACGTACAAGTAACGTAGCAATTAATTTTGCATTATGACATATTCTTGTTATGTTTTAAAAACCTCACAAATGAATCGTTCCTTTGAAACGTACATAGAAATTAACGTACGTAAGATATTTACTGTCGCCGAAATGTTAGTGTGACGTTTCGACAACGTAATGGTAAAAACGATTTACCAGGAAGCTACTTACAGTACGGATTCTACGTGTTACTTGGGCAAGTTAGAATCGAATCATGTTAATAAACATTACTGTCAGTATGTAGATTAATAGTATGTATTAGGTATAATAGTTAAATACACGCGTGTCGTTCGTGCATTCAGAATTATTTTCCTCGAAACCTACTACTTGATTTAAAACTTAGTTACCAGCAGCTCTTTATCACCTTATATAACTCCTGTAAAAGGTATTCCTATGTATTTACCATTAATTTACTCGACAGTCGTGCGTCAATATTTTAGAGAAAAAGCGGAGATTATGCCGTTTCCATCAACACTTCCTCGGAATTCAACGGCAGTGACAGCAGCGTTCTGTCCAAAGAAGCGATTTCTTGAGGAAAAATTTGGAAGAAAGCTGATTCTTCATCAAGTTAAGGGCGTTACATTCGTTGACACCAAGTTTAAGTACAATGAGTGGGGAGCGGTGCATTTGGACACGGTGCATTTGGACACAGCCAATCGTGTGATTAGAGACATTTGTAGGGTCCCTTGGAACAGCGACTTGTGATTGGACTGTGTCCAATTGCCCCGTGTCCAACTGCTATACACCCCAATGAGTGACAGTCGATCAGATCGCTGCTTTCGTTTCAAGTGCGCTGATGCCATGTTAGTATTTCCATTATTGGTTGAAGAAACCTTCGCTAGATATCATAATTCGGGTGACATGCTGTAAAAGGTATTATAATTGTTCTATAAAAGAATGTATCTGTTTCTGTGCGCTTGTATATACCAGGTATGTAAATATGAAACCGGAATTTTTGTATAGAAAATACACGTTTATTGTATGAAAATGATAAAAAATATTTTATTCAAAGTATTGCCCATCGCTAGCTATACATTTTTCCCACCTGTCTGATAATTTGTGGATGCCGCGCCAAAAAAACTGTTGCTCTTTTGAGGCAAACCAGTTATCGAGCCATTTTCGTACATTTTCGTAAGAAGTAAAGCGCTGCTTAGCAAGTGCGTGTCCCATCGATGCAAATAAATAGTAATCGGACGGAGCCAAGTCTGGTGAATAAGCCGCATGCGAAGGTATTTCCCAACTAAACGCCTCAATCGTTTCCTTGACCAGTTTTGCTGTGTGTGATGGTGCATGAAGCAAAATCACTTTGTGTTGCCTTCTTTATATTCCGGTCGTTTTTCACACAAAGCTTGATTCAAATCGATCATTTGTTGTCGGTAGCATTCGGTAGCATCGGTAGTATTAACGGTTTGGCCAGGTTTTAGCAGCTTATAATAAATCACACCCTTCTGATCCCACCAAACACAGAGCATTATCTTTCGTCTATAGCGATTTGGCCTTGCAGTCGATGTCGATGGTTCGCCTGGAGTTACCCATGATCTTTTACGCTTAGGATTCTCAAAATATATCCACTTTTCATCGCCAGTCACAATTCGATGGAGAAATGACTTTCTTTTGTACCTGGCGAGCAGCATTTCGCAAGTGGTTTTTCGGTTTTCCTGCTGTCTTTCATTCAGTTCATGTAGAACCCATTTTTCCATCTTCTAAATCTTTCCAGAAATGGCTTTCAAACGTATGGAGACGGCTTCTCGTGTCACATTTAATTGATCCGCGAGTTGTTGCGTTTGAGTATCATCTTCATCCAACAATGCTTGCAATTCGCTGTTTTCAAACTTTTTCGGTGGTCTTCCACGTTCTTCGTTTCTCACGTCAATATTGCCACTTTTGAATTTTTTAAACCTCTCAAAGCACTGTGATTTACCAAGAGCATGCTCACCGTAAGCTTCGACAAACAATCGATGCGATTCTGCAGCAGTTTTCTTCAAATGGTAACAAAAAATCAATGCTGTCCGCAAATCGTAGTTTCCAGGCACAAAATTCGACATGTTCAACGCTATTACAAACTATGCTGTTGTATGAAACTTGTATTGTTTTGAGTTAAAAATCTTTGTCAGAGATATCAACAAGGAAATGGCGCCAATGACGCGGTTTGAGGGTAACTACATTGACAGTTAGGGCCATCTATGGGCAAATTCCGGTTTCATATTTACAGACCTGGTATATAATATATAATATATAAAATATAATATATAATATATAAAATAAGACATACATACATACATTGTCTGTTTTAGATAATCAACAAATCTCATATCAGACACATCAATTTATGAATTGCTGCTACGAATGCCAGTTTTCGCTTTTCTACATATAAAAGATGACGCAAAGTTTTATGGATTTTTCATTTTTTTGAATCCTATTCTTTTCTGGCAAGTTTATTTTATTCTTAAAGATAGTTTTTCGTTATTATATTTGACATAGAACTCATATTTTAATTATGTTCATGAATTATATAAATCGCATTAATAAGATTGTCTCATTTCGTATGAGATTTTACTATAGTATTTAAATCATTACATTGTTCTCATAGTCTTGAAAGTCGTCTATGATAAGCAACAAAATTACTTGGATATTCAAATCATGTTAATTATATGTGTTAAAAAGAGATACGTAATTTCACATGTAAAATAATTATACCTATATTGCTTTGCCAATATCAGCATCGTTGGTAATTCTTTAAGTTTACAAGATTTTGCAGTAGATTGAAGATCAGTTCTGATATCCAATTCTATGAAAATATGGCAATTAGTTTTGGTTGTTACAACAGATCAACCACCACATTGACATGATTTGTTGTAAATAATATCATGAAATTTCAATGCTTTCTGTGGAGCACGAAAGCCTAGATTAGACGCTCTGTAGAGCGCGCGTTTTTATTCCTACGTGAGAATACGTGAATTCTCTGCATTATTACATGCATCAAATGCTGGTGTAATACGGTTCAATTTGTATCCTGTTTTGATACTTGAAAGTTTAGAACTTGGTACATTTTAACGTATAAACAATATAGATGTATGAAGATTTACATGATATATACTTCGTTAATAGGATAAAATTTACATATGTTACATCGATAATTTTTTTAAGTTCATGACTTTCTTATACTTATTATTTTCATTTTTGCTGTACTTTTAAATAAAATTGATATTATATTTTGTGATATTTTGTATATAATTTCGTGTACAATTGTATACTTTATACATGTATAATTAAATTATTATTAATTTTTTCTCATTTCTTCACAAATAATAAATTTTATTTATAAAAACTAATTTTTATAAAGAATTTTCATTTATAAATAGAGATAAGTAACGAAAATTTTGTACGCCCAAATTAAAAAGTGCGCCATAACATTTGCCTGTTACATTTAATCATGGATAAACAAAAGAGTATCAAAGAGAAATATTGATTGTTGAACAGACTGTAGTATCGACGACTGTCGAGTAAATTAATGGTAAATATATAGGAATACCTTTTATATACCGGAGTTGTATAAAGTGATAAAGAGTTGCTGGCAACTAAGTTTTAAATCAAGCAGTAGGTTTCGAAGAAAATAATTCTGAATGCACGAATGACACGCGTGTATTTAACTATTATACCTACATACTATTAACCTACATACTAACATACGACAGTAATGTTTATTAACATGATTCGATCCTAACCTGCCCAAGTAACACGTAAAATCCGTACTGTAAGTAGCTTCCCGGTAAATGCAAAATTGATTGCTACGTTACTTGTACGTTGAAATAACGTTGTCCTACATCGTCCTACAGGCGGAACATTTACTGTTGCCGAGGTGTTAGCGTGACGTTTCAACAATATAATGATAAAAATGTTTGCCGGGCAATACCAAGTTGATGCGATCGAAAAAGAACCAGGAGTATTGAAATACTAGATAGTACACCGATCGTGCCTGACGATACTTCCACAGCAGCGCTTGAGATCGATATTTCGGCCAAATACATGATTTTTTAATATTTAATTAAAATTATCTGGATGACTCACAAATCTTTTTAAGGATACTTCATAACTCTTCATACGAAATACAAATGATACCATAACAAACCTTTGTTTAATTTAGTTCCTATCATTATTTCCGGGTAAATACATGGTCCAAAAAAGAACAATTAATTACAAGTAATAGAATAACTCACAAATCTTTTCACTCCAAAACTCTTCATACGAAATACAAACGATTTAAAAGAGTAGTTTTACAACCAAAGTTTCTTTCCGGTCAAGTACACTCAGTTGCGTTGATGCTATACCATTCCCCAGATCGATAGTCACTAAAAAGTTTTGACCAGCCGTATCCATTTCTAGCTGATCATTTTTCATGACTGTTGATTCATCTGGCAAGCGGCAATGTGTCAAAATAGAAGTGACATTTTTACAACTTGACGTTTCATATATATGTATTTTTATCAGAAGGTTATCCGCTTACGTGTAACGCGCAATCAGTAGATGAAGTGTAAGAATGTTAAAAAAAGGTAAGTAAGAAGTTAATATACAAAATTATAATAAATTTATACACATACAGACACAAAAAGTCTCTGCTTTTAATATTTTCACACGATTTGCTCTCAAATTATTCGTTGTTAATAAATATTCTACTTTATTCGAATAAAGTAAAAACTTCTTACTTATCTTTTTTAACATTCTTACTCTTCTTCTACTGATTGCGCGTTACACATGAGCGGATAAACTTCTGATAAAAACACGTATGTATGAAATGTCAAGCTATCAAAATGTCACTTCTATTTTGACACATTCCCGCTTGCCGGATCAACAGTCATGAAAAATGATCAGCTAGAAACGGACACGGCTGGTCAAA
>NW_022639671.1:283337-283496 GCF_010583005.1 Odontomachus brunneus | reverse complement strand
AGTTTGCTGAAATATTAACCCAGATAGCCAAACCTGTGCGAACAGATTTCGAGCAGAGCTTGCTATCAACTTTTAATGGCAAATAGATAACAAATTTGATACAGGATCTGTTATATCAAATCTTGCTGCCAAATTGCCGCCAGATATGCGGCAGAGCTT
>NW_022639671.1:280313-283327 GCF_010583005.1 Odontomachus brunneus | reverse complement strand
TACGAATCCGATCTTCTTGAAACTTTGCACACATGTAGTACATCGCGAAACAATAGATACATATTTTTTATTTTGGCTAACGAGACATTTTAAAGTTAGAAAACGCATTCGAAAATTTAACACTTTATAGCATCTTGATAACTAATGCTACTCCTGAGCGTCATTTTTTTACAGCTTTTACGACATTATTCTATTATAATTTCATGGTCTGAATGTTTCTGAAATCGCTAATTATGATTTTGACATTAGTTTTGCGAGATTCAAAATTGCGGATCGAAATCGCAGACATTTCAAAGACTATATTCAAAGTCAGTTTTGAAGAAGTTTTTTAGAGCCATGATTACGATTTTGGCATCAGTTTTATCAATCTAGAGGACAATAAAATTATAATAGAGTAATGTAAAAGCTGTGAAAGAATGACGATCAAAAGTAGTGTTAGTTATCTCCCCAAAGCACATTAATATTGCCATGAGGTTACAACAACCTTAAATTGTAAGATGGTTACATTACACAGAAGTTAATAAATCTGTCACTAACTTTCTAATAACATGAAAATGTTCGTCCATGTTCATTCCATTAATATTACAGAAACCTCATACGGAACGTTATATTAAAGTTAATATAATATGCTTAAAATCTTTTAATATTTTTAATAAGAAATTCTTGATAAAGAAATATTATTTATATTCAGCTTAGTCAATTTATATTGATTTTAAATGAAATTTAGCTCTTTTATTTGATTTCTCATTATTTTCACACCTGAAAATTTACTCAATACTAGTCGGACGCGAACTCGAGACCTCAGATACCTCTAAGTTCCTAGTCTATTATTTTGGCTGCTGCGCTACTTCTTCAACTGATACTAGGCCGGTATTCATAATCCGATCTTGTATTTAAGATCATCTTAAGTACTGTCTTAAGATGTCATGAACCAATCACAAAGCCGTATTCGCATTTTAAGACATTACTTAAGATGGTCTTAAAATAAGATTCGACTATGAATATCGGCCTAAACATTTTTTATTATCCCCATATGCAGCCGAAACAGTAATTATAATTTTCTTATAATATTATTTAAGACAACTACAAAAATAAACTATGTAGTCCAAATATTTTATATAATAAAAGAAAACTCAGAGATATACATAAAACTAAAGCATTTAAAGCGGCTATTGAATACAACCTATAGTTAATTTTATTATTAATATTTTAATTTAATTTAGTTATATTTGCTTTCTTAATAAAAAAAATTTTTATATATGAAAAAGTTGTATATACAATTAAGTGATTATTAATAAACTATATTTAAATTGTGTAGTATTTTTAAGATACACAGAAAGTGAAGTAATTACAGTAAGTTTGCTGAAATATTAACCCAGATAGCCAAACCTGTGCGAACAGATTTCGAGCAGAGCTTGCTATCAACTTTTAATGGCAAATAGATAACAAATTTGATACAGGATCTGTTATATCAAATCTTGCTGCCAAATTGCCGCCAGATATGCGGCAGAGCTTGTTGTCGGATAATTGCTGCAGATTTGTAGCAAAAACCGCGCAGAGCTTGTAGCGATTTGACGGCAGATTGGCGGCAGAAACCGCGCAGACCTTGCTGCGCTGCAAATTTTGCGCGGTTTTTGCTGCAAATTTGGCACCAATTGCCCGACAGCAAGATCTGTCGCCAAAACCGTAGCCTAATGTAGACACAGATGGCTATGATTTTGCTGTGGGTTTTTGATCAAATTTGCTGCCAATCTGCGCGCAGTCTGCGTTCAATTTGCTTACTGGGAAAGATTATATTAACTTCATGACAATATTATATAATATTATATAAGGTTATCTTGTAAGATTAATGGCAAATTGCAGTAACATACGCATTAAAATATGTAAGCTTAAAATCACTCATAACCTTACTGCAATGTTCGGTGCTGTGAGGGTCATTGTACTATAGAGTGTTAAATTTTCGAAAGCGTTTTATAACCTTAAAATGGCTTTTTAGCCAAAATATAAAAACATATGTCTAATGTTTTTCGATGTATTACATGTGTGCAAAGTTTCAAAAAGATCGGCGTGTGGCACTTGGGTAGTGTTACTTGTGAGTCGGAATACAACGTTGGCTCTACGTTCACTTGAAGCATTGAAGTTGAAATGCTTTATAAGTTGTTAATATCAACACGTTATCGAGTGTACCGCACATGACCATCTTATTTCACTATTTACAAACAAAGTTTGCTGTCTGATTGGAGGATCTTGTGCATCGCTAAGAAGAAAGATTGCAGAATCAAAGAAAACACATTGGCAGGTATAAATATTTAATTAAATATGTTTTAAATATTGTAATAATTTATTTTTAAAAATGACAACTAGATTGCATGTATGTAAAATTAAAAAATTCATTATTACGTGGGACGCAATTTTGATATGATAACACTTCTTAACGTCAATATGTATATGATCATAATTCTTAATTATTAATACATATTTATATCTCTCCCAATGTTACGATTCATAATAGTATGTATATGTATTCATAGTTAAAAACCAATTACATACATATTTAGGTTAAAGACGGCTATTATGCTAACCTGCGTACTGAGTCAGAATATAACGTTAGATCTAGATTCATTTGAAGTTGAATTGAACATAATTATACTGAATATACTGAATATAGCTGAAAATGGAGTATATTTATGAAAAGATAAATGGAGTCACTGCAGAGAGAATTTCAACAAAATTCAGTATATTTGCAGCAAAATATTTCCATCATAGTAGTCTTATAATATTTATTAGTAACTAATATTAATCAATATGTAAATATCCTCTTTTATTGTTTCTTTTCTAGAAAATAGAATAAATATCAATATACAGGGTGTTCGGAAAGTACCGGGACGCCCGAATATCAGGAAAAATATAAGTTTTACAAAAAAATGTTTCAGACAAAAGTTGTGGCGTTTAAAAAGATGTATTTACTGATCACATCAGTTTGACCTTGGGTTGCGTAGCGAAGGTCAGGTCAA
>NW_022639671.1:279304-279478 GCF_010583005.1 Odontomachus brunneus | reverse complement strand
AGCGTGAACGAATATCTATTTTGATGATGCGTGGATGGGGTGATCGCCATAGATCTTATAAGGAGGTGGCTCTCTTATTCAATGAAACTTTTCGATGTGGGCATCGAAATCAAAATCGAATCTTATGTCAAAAGATAGCCCTTCTGATCTAATTCTCAAGATCAAGATCATTGG
>NW_022639671.1:278924-279294 GCF_010583005.1 Odontomachus brunneus | reverse complement strand
AACCAATCACAAAGCCGTATTCGCATTTTAAGACATTACTTAAGATGGTCTTAAAATAAGATTCGACTATGAATATCGGCCTAAACATTTTTTATTATCCCCATATGCAGCCGAAACAGTAATTATAATTTTCTTATAATATTATTTAAGACAACTACAAAAATAAACTATGTAGTCCAAATATTTTATATAATAAAAGAAAACTCAGAGATATACATAAAACTAAAGCATTTAAAGCGGCTATTGAATACAACCTATAGTTAATTTTATTATTAATATTTTAATTTAATTTAGTTATATTTGCTTTCTTAATAAAAAAAATTTTTATATATGAAAAAGTTGTATATACAATTAAGTGATTATTAATAAA
>NW_022639671.1:278837-278914 GCF_010583005.1 Odontomachus brunneus | reverse complement strand
ATAAATATCAGGGTTGGGAACATTACATTTTAAAAGTAACGCGTTACCGTTACCGTTACTTGCAGTAAAAAGTAACT
>NW_022639671.1:278606-278827 GCF_010583005.1 Odontomachus brunneus | reverse complement strand
GACAACTACAAAAATAAACTATGTAGTCCAAATATTTTATATAATAAAAGAAAACTCAGAGATATACATAAAACTAAAGCATTTAAAGCGGCTATTGAATACAACCTATAGTTAATTTTATTATTAATATTTTAATTTAATTTAGTTATATTTGCTTTCTTAATAAAAAAAATTTTTATATATGAAAAAGTTGTATATACAATTAAGTGATTATTAATAAA
>NW_022639671.1:277616-278596 GCF_010583005.1 Odontomachus brunneus | reverse complement strand
TGTAAAAAAAAAGTTAAAATCTGTTTATAAAACGAATAGTAAAAGAGAGTACATAAATTTTAGATATGTAAAGACAAAATATAAGATATTTAAGCGGGAAGCATTCTTGCATAACGACATAAAGCCCATTCTACATTAGTCGCAAATCGCAAGGTCGCAAAGAAATTGACTAATCATATTCGATTGTTCTTCTTGCGATCGAAGAATAATCAATTATGATTGGTCAATTTCCTTGCGATCTTGCGATTGCGACTAATGTAGAATGGGCTTTAGGGGCGCTGCACACGAATTGATATAACAGTAACGTAAGACGTATCGTAAAAATGGACCAATTACAATCGAGTATTCACGACCTTATGGTTCGACGATACTCAAAGTGATTGGTCAATTCTTACGGTACGTTACTGTTATGTCAATTCATGTGCGACGCCCCTTAAGCGTGGTCTACAATGAGAACTTAAGCTATAAAATTTAAGCTTTAAGTCCTAAGACGTAAGAAGTTGACCAATCACAGTCAATTATAAGAAAAATAATTAACTGTAACTGGTCAATTTCTTACGGCTTAGAGCTTAAAGCTTAAATTTTATGACTTAAGTTCTCATTGTAGACTACGCTTTAGAGGCTTTCTACAATAAGCAATAAGTTTTAAGTCGCAATAAAATTTACCAATTACAGTGGATTGTTCTTCTAATAGTCGACTATGATTGGTTAATTTTATTATGACTTAAGATTTATTGCTTATTATAGAATGGGCTTTACGGAAAGCAGCACATTAATTGTTTATCACATTGTGTGCAAACTTTCGTCGCGTGGCAAGCGTTGCCGCGTTCTGTGTACAGAAGTCACTATAATAAAAAAGTAACGATGAAATTCGTTACTCGTTACTAAAGAAAATATAACGCCGTTACTTTTTCGTTACTGATACAAAAAAATAACGGCGTTACCAAATTGTTACCAAAAAAAGTAACGAAATAGTAACG
>NW_022639671.1:276244-277606 GCF_010583005.1 Odontomachus brunneus | reverse complement strand
CGACTTAAGATTTATTGCTTATTGTAAAATGGGCTTTACGGAAAGCAGCACATTAATTGTTTATCGTGTGCAAACTTTCGTCGCGTGGCAAGCGTTGCCGCGTTTTGTGTACAGAAGCCACTATAATAAAAAAGTAACGATACAAGTAACGATGAATTTCGTTACTCGTTACTAAAGAAAATGTAACGCCGTTACTTTTTCGTTACTAATACATAAAAGTAACGGCGTTACTAAATCGTTACCAAAAAAAAGTAACAAAATAGTAATGTCGTTACTTTCCAACCTTGCTAAATACCGCCGACCACACGAAAATATAAGCAAAAGACAGTGTTGGGAAAGTTCCTTTTTAAAATAACTCGTTACCGTTACCGTTATTTTCGGTTAAAAGTAACTCGTTACCGTTACTTGAAAGATTTTTACTTCGTTACTTTCTATTATATTTTCTTAGTGTAAATCCAGAATAATTAAGAAAAGAGCTAAGACAAAATATAAATCAGACATAAGATTATTTTCGAACAACCTTAGGCGATGAGCGGCTAGTTCATATGAGCCGAACGTTCGTCGACTACTATTGTCAATTGCGCGAGTATAGTTTGTGCTCTCCTATTCAGGAGCCTCGTCAGATGGTGTGAGGAAGTACGATAGTGCTCTTGTGTGTAAGAACACGGCGTGACCCAGAATAGCACGCGTGGAGTTGTCCGGCGCCTCCGCGCTGGAAGGGAATCCCCCTTTCGGAGGATAATAATCACTCAGAGTATTGAGACACTTATCCGTCTTCCTTGTGAGTGTCGGAGTCAAGTCCTAATAAGATTCAACTCAGGTTGGCGAGGGAGCAACATAGACTGAATCTGAGATGTTAGACCGGCGAGTGTTACTCGGCCTGAACAGTCGCGCACGCGGCGAATGCTATGTCTCGTAGTGAGAGCCTATTCGCGAATGTAACTCCGAATCGCGTACGTGGCCGAGTCGTAGTCTGACGTTGACGTACACGTAACCGTAGGCGTGCGTTGATAGTACCGTGTGCGTGACGAATGCTAAGTCTCGTCGAGACGAGAAGCGAATATTCCTCGCGTATAGAGTCGCGGATGCGACGACGTAGGAGTCTTGAGTAGACTTAGGCCAGCGATCGTGTGTCGCGAGAGCACTGTGCCCCTGGCAGGGAAGTAATAGCGAACGTGTTTCGCGTGAGAGTTGCGGTCCTGGCCGCGTAGCAATAGCGAGTGTGCCTCGCGTGAGAGCTGCGGCCCTGGCAGCGAAGCAATAGCGAGCTTGGCTCGCGTGAGAGATGAAACGATGACTCGCGCGGAGTCGTGAGCCCGACCGTACTAAGTTCTGTCGGCGCTGATACCCGGTATATGCAAT
>NW_022639671.1:276096-276234 GCF_010583005.1 Odontomachus brunneus | reverse complement strand
CAATGTTTTTAAATAGAAACCCCCTTTTTTGACGTCGGCAATCAAAAGAACGGGAAATTTTACGTCCAAAAACATTATAAGGCCATAAATCGTGGTTGACCTTGAAGGTCATTCAAAGGTTATTTAATTTTGAGGACT
>NW_022639671.1:275504-276086 GCF_010583005.1 Odontomachus brunneus | reverse complement strand
ATAGATTGGTTGAAACCCTACAACTTTTGTATTTAACATTTTCCTCTAACTCCTATAGTTTCCGAGAAAATCGGCCGTGTCCAGATTTTTCGCACACCCTGTATATATAAGGTGTAGTAAAAAGAAATCCATTATTTTTGCATGAAATTGAAGGCTTTATTTAGCATAGTTAGAATGATTCGATTTAGGTTATATATGCACCATTTTGTTCGATAACTTGTTGCCATTTTGAAGGTAATTCCATTATGTCTCTCTCATAGAAACCCTTGTCCCTATTAGCAAAAAACTGGGACAGTCGATTTTCACTTCTCTTGAAACGAATTTTTCACCAGCAAAATCATTCGCCATAGACAGGAACAGGTGGTAATCACTTAGTACCAGGTATTTCACTTGGTCCGGACTATAAGGTGGATGCGTAAGAACCTCCCAACCAAGCTCCCGGAGCTTCTGGCGAGTCACTACCGATGTGTGGCCTGGCGTTGTCCTGATGGGACACAATTCCTCTCCTATTGGCCAAAGCTGGCCGCTTCTGGGCGATTAATTCCTTCAGACGGTCCAATTGTTGACAGTACAGGTCCGAAT
>NW_022639671.1:275226-275494 GCF_010583005.1 Odontomachus brunneus | reverse complement strand
TAATAAGATTCAACTCAGGTTGGCGAGGGAGCAACATAGACTGAATCTGAGATGTTAGACCGGCGAGTGTTACTCGGCCTGAACAGTCGCGCACGCGGCGAATGCTATGTCTCGTAGTGAGAGCCTATTCGCGAATGTAACTCCGAATCGCGTACGTGGCCGAGTCGTAGTCTGACGTTGACGTACACGTAACCGTAGGCGTGCGTTGATAGTACCGTGTGCGTGACGAATGCTAAGTCTCGTCGAGACGAGAAGCGAATATTCCTCG
>NW_022639671.1:275149-275216 GCF_010583005.1 Odontomachus brunneus | reverse complement strand
TTCTCTTGAAACGAATTTTTCACCAGCAAAATCATTCGCCATAGACAGGAACAGGTGGTAATCACTT
>NW_022639671.1:274499-274816 GCF_010583005.1 Odontomachus brunneus | reverse complement strand
GTGGATGATTCCCTGCCAATCCCACCAAACACACAGCAAAGCCTTCCTGATCGTCAATCCTGGCTTGGCCACCGTTTGCGCCGGCTCACCGCGTTTCGACTACGACCGTTTTCGCTTGACATTGTCGTAAGTGACCCACTTTTCATCACCAGTCACCATCCGTTGCAGAAATGGGTCGATTTTGTTGCGATTAAGCAGCGATTCGCAGATGGAAATTCGGTCCATGAAGTTTTTTTGCGTTATCTCGTGTGGCACCTATACATCGTGCTTCTTTTTGTATCCAGCCTTATTCAAGTGGTTCCAAACGGTTTTTTGTG
>NW_022639671.1:274233-274489 GCF_010583005.1 Odontomachus brunneus | reverse complement strand
TAGAGTCGCGGATGCGACGACGTAGGAGTCTTGAGTAGACTTAGGCCAGCGATCGTGTGTCGCGAGAGCACTGTGCCCCTGGCAGGGAAGTAATAGCGAACGTGTTTCGCGTGAGAGTTGCGGTCCTGGCCGCGTAGCAATAGCGAGTGTGCCTCGCGTGAGAGCTGCGGCCCTGGCAGCGAAGCAATAGCGAGCTTGGCTCGCGTGAGAGATGAAACGATGACTCGCGCGGAGTCGTGAGCCCGACCGTACTAAG
>NW_022639671.1:274016-274223 GCF_010583005.1 Odontomachus brunneus | reverse complement strand
GATTAAGCAGCGATTCGCAGATGGAAATTCGGTCCATGAAGTTTTTTTGCGTTATCTCGTGTGGCACCTATACATCGTGCTTCTTTTTGTATCCAGCCTTATTCAAGTGGTTCCAAACGGTTTTTTGTGTAATGCTTAGCTCCTGGACAATCGATACAATGCTTACATGACGGTCGGACTCGACGATTTTCATTATTTTATCGACAT
>NW_022639671.1:273538-274006 GCF_010583005.1 Odontomachus brunneus | reverse complement strand
TACAGATGCCAACGTGTCCTCGGACACTTTAGAGGCAACAGCCCAACGTGCAAACACACTCTAAAGGGCTGCGGAGAGTTGTGTAGAATCACCGAAGACCTAAACACAAAATGCCAACGTGTCTACGACACTCTCAAGGCAGTGAAGATCGATGCAGATATGCAAAAAGTATACCTCTGGCGAGGCAAGTACCCAACGTGCTTGCGCACTCAAGAAGGCGATATGAAGCTAGCTAGAGCTTAAAAGAGTACCTCAATGAGGCAGTGACCTGATGTGCAATCGCAGTCAAAAGGCTGGCAAAAGGCAAAAGGCAACAGGCCGTCTCACGCGGCGCCTTATATAGGCGCCTAAGCGAGAATTAACCGTGAGAAGCGGCTCCGACTGACGCGATCGCCGCGTCGCGGCGACGGCGCACACAGGCGGCAGGAGGCCGACGACCGCGAGTTGAGCGGCGCCAGGGCTCGACCG
>NW_022639671.1:273056-273496 GCF_010583005.1 Odontomachus brunneus | reverse complement strand
GCCAGCGTTCACATGACCTTACCGAATACTGGGTGTCCCATTTAAAAAAATCATCTTGACCTCCACGTGACCTCCACAGTACCCGTCAAGGTCAATCAGCGTAGCCCATTCGGTAGGTCTTATGGAGTCTTACAACTTTTATCCGAAACATTTTTCCATCATACCCACCGTTTGCGAAATAATCGGCCGTGTCCGAACTTTTGCCATGCAAACACTAATATTCGCCTCAAGGTCACCGCCAGGGGGTTGGAAGGGCTCATGCCCAGGGTTTTGGAAAGGGCTCGGGACTAGCTTTCACATGACCTTACCAAATACCGGGTGTCCCATTAAAAAAAATCATCTTGACCTTTACGTGACCTCCACGGTACTCGTCAAGGTCAAACAAGGGTGACCAGTTGATAGATTGGTTGAAACCCTACAACTTTTGTATTTAACATTTT
>NW_022639671.1:268803-273046 GCF_010583005.1 Odontomachus brunneus | reverse complement strand
ATAAATATTTTCATTATTTTATGTTCTCAGATAGACAAATCTGCGCGAGCAGATTTTGCGCAGAGTCTGTCAATAGTGTCTGTAGACAGAATGGCAACAGATTGCACGCAGAATCTGTTTTGATGACAGATTGGTGACAGACTGCGCGCAGAGCCTGTCGACAGACTCTGACGACAGACTGACGGCAGATTCTACGCAGATTCTGTTTCCTAGATAGGCTATTTAATTTTATCAAGGGCCATATATACGCTATTAAATAGGGCAGTTTCACACACATACCATGTAAAATTTCGAGAGAAGTTAAGATAATTATATTGTGCAATAATTGTACATATATAATTGTATACATATAACAATAAAAAACAATTTTTACTTTTTAAAATTATATTACACATTTCTGATATAAAACAACAATAATAGAGAAATAACGAGTATAAGTATAGAATAGTACAACATTTAAATGGCCATTTAAAGGCGTACATATGCCATGCCTGGTAAAAATTGTTCTCATAATTTTTCATACAATTTCTCATATTATTTTTTTTAATGTTATTATGTCATTAAATCGGAACGATTTAATCGTCATGCAATAAGTACGGAAGGCAGCAGCACCGAATTAAATATTAGTCTTGCCATGTAAATAACTTTTACAGAATTTTTATGATAGTTTATTTGAAAATATATCATGCTTCGATTTTGATAAAACTTAATATAATCTGAACTGGACGATTGACCAAGTTAATTCGCACATGTAAAAATACAGTATTTTATTAGCATGATGGAAAAATTGTCATTATCTGCTGTTTTATTGCAGTAATTTTCTATACAGTCTATGGTAGAAAATTAATTTCGTATTATCGTGCCAGTCTCTCTTACATTATTTATACGCTAAACGGTTTTGTCTATATTTTGCAGTTTAAAATGCGAACAAACTCTAAGATTTTTCTTCCTTAAACTTTAAATAGGCAATATAAAGCACTTTTCATGAAGTAATTGACGACTAAGGAATTTAGTGTCTAAAGCAACGGACGATTATTCAAAAGATATTTTCGGTTCAAGTTCGAATCTCACCAGAGAAAATCTTAAAAATTATGAAAAAATAATATAAAAAAACTTTTTTTTCGTTGTATTTTACGAGTATTTATGAGAAAGTACTTATTCTATGATTAATTATAAAAAATTATGAGAAAATTTTCTACCAAAAATTTAATTGAAGAACCTACGAAACGACAGGATCTGCGCGCAATCTGCCGTTAGAGTGTGTCAGCAGGCTCTGCGCGCAATCTGCCGCCAGTCTGTCGTCAGAGTCTGTTCGCAGACCCTGTCAACAGTCTGACGGCAGATTGGGGACGCAGATGTCTAAAGATCTGTCGACAGATCCTGCTTGAATTCGACATCCTGTCGCCAGTCTAATGTCAGTCTGCGCGCAGATTGCTTACTGGTTATTAGTTAATAACATAAGCAAATTGCAGACTGTGCACAAATTTGCAGCAAATTTGATAAAGTCAACATCTAAACCATAGCCATTTGTGTCCGCATTCAGCTACGGTTTTGACGGCAGAACCTGTTATCGGGAAATTGCTGCAGATTTGCAGCAAAAACCGCACAGAGTCTGCCGCGCGATAAGATCTGCCAATCTGTCGTCAAAACATTACAAGCTTTGCGCGGTTTTTGTTGCAAATCTGAAACAATTGCTCAACAGCAGATGTCATATATCTGTCATATATCTGGCGGTAGTTTGATATATTTGGTAGCAGGATTTGATATAACAGATCCTGCATCAAATTTGTTGCCTATTTACAATGAAAACGGAAAAGGCAAATAGTAGGGGTTAACAAATCAGAACAATTCGTTATTACGTTATTTTGTATTAGGTGTACAACTTTGCTTCCGCCGTTTTTTCCGAAATTCGAGGCTTTATTCTAAAAAACTGGTTATACATTTATGATTCAAAAATTTATGATACATTTATATTCTCCATCGCTGGCAACTACTTTCTCCCATCTTTCGGGCAGCGTACAAATCCCGCGTCGAAAAAACTGGTCATCTTTTGAGGCGATCCACGAATCGATCCAATTTTTTACTTTTTCATAAGACCGGAAGTGCTGGTCAGCCAGGCCATTGATCGAAACAAGTGATAGTCAGAGGGAGCAACGTCTGGAGAATACGGCGGGTGGGGTAGGACTTCCCATTTCCAAGTTTGTCTTGACCACTTTCGCAATATGGGGTCAAGCATTGTCATGCTGCAAAATCACTTTATCGTGTCTCTCGTTGTATTGCGGCCGTTTGTCTTTCAATGCTCGGCTCAAACGCATCAATTGCGTTCGATACCGATCGCCTGTGATTGTTTCAGTCGGTTTAAACAGCTCATAATACACTACGCCAAGCTGGTTCCACCAAATACAGAGCATGACCTTGGAGCCGTGAATATTCAGTTTGGCAGTCGACGTGGAAGCATGGCCGGGAACTCCCCATGATTTTCTGCACTTGGGGTTATCGTAGTAAACCCATTTTTCGTCCCCAGTCACAATGCGATGCAGAAATCCCTTCCGTCTTTGCCTTTCAAGTAGCTGTTCACAAGAAAACAAACGCCGTTCAACATCTCTCGGCTTCAATTCGTACGGCACCCAATTTCCTTGCTTCTGAATCATTCTTATGGCTTTGAGGCGTTTTGAAATGGCTTGTTAAGTCACTGCCAATGATCGTGCCAATTCTTCTTGATTTTGACACGAGTCTTGATCAGGTAATGCCTCCAATTCTGCAACTTCGAAAACCTTCTCTCTTCCACCGCTATGCCGGTCTTCGACGTCAAAATCACCGTTCTTGAAATATTGAAACTATTCACGACACGTTCTTTCACTAATAGCGGCCTCACCATAATTATTTGAGAGGATTCGATGAGTCTCAGCCGCAGATTTCTTCATATTGAAGCAGAAAATTAAAACCTCCCGCAAATGACAAGAATTTGGTTCTTAAACTGACATTTTCAATCGAAAATAACTTTATGATGCAGACACGGGAGTGGTGCACTTGGACACAGTACAATTGGACACGTTGCAAATGGACACGTTGCAAATGGACACGGCATTTGACACACAGTTCAATTGGACACGGTGCGTTTAGAAACGAAAGAAAATGCACATTGTTCAGTTACACACCGTTCATTTGGACACCGTTCAGTTGGACGCCGTTTACTTGGACACTGTTCAGTTGGACACCGTTCAAGTGCCCACTGTTCACTTGGACACAGAACGATGCGTGCTGTTCATTTGTACACCGTTCACTTGGACACCGTGGAATTGCTTGTCTGTTCACTTGGACACAGAAAGGTGCGCACTATTCACTTGGACACCGTTCATTTGGACACTGTTCATTTGGACACTGTTCATTTGGACACAGTTCACTTGGACACCGTTCAATTGGACACCGTTCATTTGGACACCGATCATTTGGACACCGTTCACTTGGACACCGTTCATTCGCCCACTGTTCACTTGGACACAGAATGATGTGCACCGTTTATTTTATCATCATTTAATTATGTACCGTTTGTTTATGCAATGGATATGCAACTGATGAGAAATAGTTTTGTAGAAAATATTTGTGTTTTTATTTCGTTTTTATCACATCCAACCACAACGCCATATCTAGAGATATTCTAGAGACTCTATAAACAACGACATATGATTCGATGTGTCCGTTTGTCAATGTGCGCATCTGGGACTCACTCCGATTTTCGTACTACTATTTGTGATGTAGAGTGTAAATTGTGGTTTTGATAATTATTTAGTTTAGCGGCAACACCTCCGATTTCGATGAAAATAGACTGAATCGACACGTTTTTGTATGCCAAACAACTTTTTCCTCTGACAAAATCGTCGCTCTCTACTGCGAAGCGAGATATTAACGGACAAAGTTGAGGGCGTGTTAGGTTAGAAAATCTATCATATCATTTATCTCTAGTTATATAACTGGGGAGCTTCGTCTCCCAGACCTTCCTATCACGGGGGGTGGGGGCTATAGTCTCTTGTGCTTAAGCTAAAAAGTGAATTTCTCACAAAAGACTACAGCCCTCACCCCGCGTGATAGGGGAGTCTGAGGGGCGAAGCCCCCCAGTTACATAGCTAGAAATAGATGGTATGACAGATTTTCTAACCTAATACGCCCTCAACTTTGTCTATTAATATCTCGCTTCGCAGAAAAAAGAGCGACGATTTTGTCAGAGGAAAAAGTTGTTTGGCAT